>NC_088401.1:75794762-75887228 GCF_034236695.1 Oncorhynchus nerka | reverse complement strand
TATATATATAGCCTAGCCTCACATTGACTCTGTACTGGTACCCCTGTATATAGCCTCTCACATTGACTCTGTACTGGTAGCCCCCCTGTATATAGCCTCCACATTGACTCTGTACTGGTACCCCCTGTATATAGCCTCCACATTGACTCTGTACTGGTACCCCTGTATATAGCCTCCTCACATTGACTCTGTACTGGTACCCCTGTATATAGCCTAGCCTCACATTGACTCTGTACTGGTACCCCCTGTATATAGCCTCCTCACATTGACTCTGTACTGGTACCCCCTGTATATAGCCTCTCACATTGACTCTGTACTGGTACCCCCTGTATATAGCCTCCTCACATTGACTCTGTACTGGTACCCCTGTATATAGCCTCCTCACATTGACTCTGTACTGGTACCCCTGTATATAGCCTCCTCACACATTGACTCTGTACTGGTACCCCCTGTATATAGCCTCCTCACATTGACTCTGTACCCCCTGTATATACACATTGACTCTGTACTGGTACCCCCTGTATATAGCCTCTCACATTGACTCTGTACTGGTACCCTGTATATAGCCTCCTCACATTGACTCTGTACTGGTACCCCTGTATATAGCCCCTCACATTGACTCTGTACTGGTACCCCTGTATATAGCCTCTCACATTGACTCTGTCTGTACCCTGTATATAGCCTCCCCTGTATATAGCCTCCTCACATTGACTCTGTACTGGTACCCCCTGTATATAGCCTCCTCATATTGACTCTGTACTGATAACCCCTGTATATAGCCTCCTCACATTGACTCTGTACTGGTACCCCCTGTATATAGCCTCCACATTGACTCTGTACTGGTACCCCCTGTATATAGCCTCCTCATATTGACTCTGTACTGGTACCCCCTGTATATAGCCTCCTCATATTGACTCTGTACTGGTACCCCTGTATATAGCCTCCTCACATTGACTCTGTACTGGTACCCCCTGTATATAGCCTCCTCACATTGACTCTGTACTGGTACCCCCTGTATATAGCCTCCTCACATTGACTCTGTACTGGTACCCCCTGTATATAGCCTCCTCACATTGACTCTGTACTGGTACCCCCTGTATATAGCCTCTCACATTGACTCTGTACTGGTACCCCCTGTATATAGCCTCTCACATTGACTCTGTACTGGTACCCCTGTATATAGCCTCCTCACATTGACTCTGTACTGGTACCCCCTGTATATAGCCACATTGACTCTGTCACATTGACATTGACTCTGTACTGGTACCCCTGTATATAGCCTCCTCACATTGACTCTGTACTGGTACCCCTGTATATAGCCTCCTCACATTGACTCTGTACTGGTACCCCCTGTATATAGCCTAGCCCCCTCACATTGATGCTGTACTGTATATAGTGACTCCCCTGTATATAGCCTCCTCATATTGACTCTGTACTGGTACCCCCTGTATATAGCCCCACACATTGACTGCTGTACCGGTACCCCCTGTATATAGCCTCCTCACATTGACTCTGTACTGGTACCCCTGTATATAGCCTCCTCACATTGACTCTGTACTGGTACCCCTGTATATAGCCCCTCACATTGACTCTGTACTGGTACCCCTGTATATAGCCTCCTCACATTGACTCTGTACCGGTACCCCTGTATATAGCCCACATTGACTCTGTACCGGTACCCCCTGTATATAGCCCCTCACATTGACTCTGTACTGGTACCCCTGTATATAGCCTCCACATTGACTCTGTACTGGTACCCCCTGTATATAGCCTCCTCACATTGACTCTGTACCGGTACCCCCTGTATATAGCCCCCCACATTGACTCTGTACTGTACCCCTGTATATAGCCTCTCATATTGACCGGTACCCCCTGTATATAGCCCCCTCACATTGACTCTGTACACATTGGTACCCCTGTATATAGCCTCCACATTGACTCTGTACTGGTACCCCTGTATATAGCCTCCTCATATTGACTCTGTACCGGTACCCCCTGTATATAGCCCCCACACATTGATGCTGTACTGGTACCCCCTGTATATAGCCTCCACATTGACTCTGTACCTGTACCCCCTGTATATAGCCTCCACATTGACTCTGTACTGGTACCCCCTGTATATAGCCTCCTCACATTGACTCTGTACTGGTACCCCTGTATATAGCCCCCACACATTGACGCTGTACCGGTACCCCTGTATATAGCCTCCACATTGACTCTCTGTACCTGTACCCCCTGTATATAGCCTCCACATTGACTCTGTACCGGTACCCTGTATATAGCCTCCACATTGACTCTGTACCGGTACCCCTGTATATAGCCTCCACATTGACTCTGTACTGGTACCCCTGTATATAGCCTCCACATTGACTCTGTACTGGTACCCCTGTATATAGCCTCCACATTGACTCTGTACTGGTACCCCTGTATATAGCCTCCACATTGACTCTGTACCAGTACCCCTCCCTGTATATAGCCTCCACATTGACTCTGTACCGGTACCCCTGTATATAGCCTCCTCACATTGACTCTGTACTGGTACCCCCTGTATATAGCCTCCTCACATTGACTCTGTACCGGTACCCCCTGTATATAGCCTCCACATTGACTCTGTACTGGTACCCCTGTATATAGCCTCCACACTGACTCTGTACCGGTACCCCTGTATATAGCCTCCTCACATTGACTCTGTACCGGTACCCCCTGTATATAGCCTCCTCACATTGACTCTGTACTGGTACCCCCTGTATATAGCCTCCTCACATTGACTCTGTACCGGTACCCCTGTATATAGCCTCCACATTGACTCTGTACCGGTACCCCCTGTATATAGCCTCCTCACATTGACTCTGTACCGGTACCCCTGTATATAGCCTCCTCACATTGACTCTGTACCGGTACCCCTGTATATAGCCTCCACATTGACTCTGTACCGGTACCCCCTGTATATAGCCCCACACATTGATGCTGTACCGGTACCCCTGTATATAGCCCCCACACATTGACTCTGTACCGGTACCCCCTGTATATAGCCTCCTCACATTGACTCTGTACCAGTACCCCCTGTATATAGCCTCCTCACATTGACTCTGTACCGGTACCCCTGTATATAGCCTCCTCACATTGACTCTGTACCGGTACCCCTGTATATAGCCTCCTCACATTGACTCTGTACTGGTACCCCTGTATATAGCCTCCTCACATTGACTCTGTACCGGTACCCCCTGTATATAGCCTCCTCACATTGACTCTGTACGGTACCCCTGTATATAGCCTCCACATTGACTCTGTACCGGTACCCCCTGTATATAGCCTCCACATTGACTCTGTACCACATTGGTACCCCTGTATATAGCCTCCACATTGACTCTGTACCGGTACCCCTGTATATAGCCTCCTCACATTGACTCTGTACTGGTACTCCCCTGTATATAGCCTCCTCACATTGACTCTGTACCGATACCCCTGTATATAGCCTCTCACATTGACTCTGTACTGGTACCCCTGTATATAGCCTCCACATTGACTCTGTACCAGTACCCCACCCTGTATATAGCCTCCACATTGACTCTGCACCGGTACCCCTGTATATAGCCTCCTCACATTGACTCTGTACCGGTACCCCTGTATATAGCCTCCTCACATTGACTCTGTACTGGTACCCCCTGTATATAGCCTCCACATTGACTCTGTACCGGTACCCCTGTATATAGCCCCCACACATTGATGCTGTACCATTGGTACCCCTGTATATAGCCCCCACACATTGACTCTGTACCGGTACCCCTGTATATAGCCTCCTCACATTGACTCTGTACCAGTACCCCCCTGTATATAGCCTCCTCACATTGACTCTGTACTGGTACCCCTGTATATAGCCTCCTCACATTGACTCTGTACCGGTACCCCCTGTATATAGCCTCCTCACATTGACTCTGTACCGGTACCCCTGTATATAGCCCCCACACATTGATGCTGTACATTGGTACCCCTGTATATAGCCTCCACATTGACTCTGTACCTGTACCCCTGTATATAGCCTCCACATTGACTCTGTACCGGTACCCCCTGTATAAAGCCTCCACATTGACTCTGTACTGTACCCCTGTATATAGCCTCCACATTGACTCTGTACCGGTACACCCTGTATAAAGCCTCCACATTGACTCTGTACCGGTACCCCTGTATACAGCCTCCACATTGACTCTGTACCTGTACCCCTGTATAAAGCCTCCACATTGACTCTGTACCGGTACCCCTGTATATAGCCTCCACATTGACTCTGTACCGGTACCCCCTGTATATAGCCTCCACATTGACTCTGTACCGGTACCCCCTGTATATAGCCTCCACATTGACTCTGTACCGGTACCCCTGTATATAGCCTCCACATTGACTCTGTACTGGTACCCCCTGTATATAGCCTCCACATTGACTCTGTACCGGTACCCCCTGTATATAGTCTCCACATTGACTCTGTACTGGTACCCCTGTATATAGCCTCCACATTGACTCTGTACCGGTACCCCTGTATATAGCCTCCTCACATTGACTCTGTACTGGTACCCCTGTATATAGCCTCCACATTGACTCTGTACTGGTACCCCCTGTATATATCCTCCACATTGACTCTGTACTGGTACCCCCTGTATATAGCCTCCACATTGACTCTGTACCGGTACCCCTGTATATAGCCTCCACATTGACTCTGTACTGGTACCCCCTGTATATAGCCTCCACATTGACTCTGTACTGGTACCCCCTGTATATAGCCTCCACACTGACTCTGTACCGGTACCCCTGTATATAGCCTCCTCACATTGACTCTGTACCGGTACCCCTGTATATAGCCTCCTCACATTGACTCTGTACTGGTACCCCCTGTATATAGCCTCCTCACATTGACTCTGTACCGGTACCCCTGTATATAGCCTCCACATTGACTCTGTACCGGTACCCCTGTATATAGCCTCCTCACATTGACTCTGTACCGGTACCCCCTGTATATAGCCTCCTCACATTGACTCTGTACCGGTACCCCCTGTATATAGCCTCCACATTGACTCTGTACCGGTACCCCCTGTATATAGCCCCCACACATTGATGCTGTACCGGTACCCCCTGTATATAGCCCCCACACATTGACTCTGTACCGGTACCCCCTGTATATAGCCTCCTCACATTGACTCTGTACCAGTACCCCCTCCCTGTATATAGCCTCCTCACATTGACTCTGTACCGGTACCCCCTGTATATAGCCTCCTCACATTGACTCTGTACCGGTACCCCCTGTATATAGCCTCCTCACATTGACTCTGTACCGGTACCCCCTGTATATAGCCTCCTCACATTGACTCTGTACCGGTACCCCCTGTATATAGCCTCCTCACATTGACTCTGTACCGGTACCCCCTGTATATAGCCTCCACATTGACTCTGTACCGGTACCCCCTGTATATAGCCTCCACATTGACTCTGTACCGGTACCCCCTGTATATAGCCTCCACATTGACTCTGTACCGGTACCCCCTGTATATAGCCTCCTCACATTGACTCTGTACCGGTACCCCCTGTATATAGCCTCCTCACATTGACTCTGTACCGATACCCCCTGTATATAGCCTCCTCACATTGACTCTGTACTGGTACCCCCTGTATATAGCCTCCACATTGACTCTGTACCAGTACCCCCACCCTGTATATAGCCTCCACATTGACTCTGCACCGGTACCCCCTGTATATAGCCTCCTCACATTGACTCTGTACCGGTACCCCCTGTATATAGCCTCCTCACATTGACTCTGTACCGGTACCCCCTGTATATAGCCTCCACATTGACTCTGTACCGGTACCCCCTGTATATAGCCCCCACACATTGATGCTGTACCGGTACCCCCTGTATATAGCCCCCACACATTGACTCTGTACCGGTACCCCCTGTATATAGCCTCCTCACATTGACTCTGTACCAGTACCCCCTCCCTGTATATAGCCTCCTCACATTGACTCTGTACCGGTACCCCCTGTATATAGCCTCCTCACATTGACTCTGTACCGGTACCCCCTGTATATAGCCTCCTCACATTGACTCTGTACCGGTACCCCTGTATATAGCCCCCACACATTGATGCTGTACCGGTACCCCCTGTATATAGCCTCCACATTGACTCTGTACCTGTACCCCCTGTATATAGCCTCCACATTGACTCTGTACCGGTACACCCTGTATAAAGCCTCCACATTGACTCTGTACCTGTACCCCCTGTATATAGCCTCCACATTGACTCTGTACCGGTACACCCTGTATAAAGCCTCCACATTGACTCTGTACCGGTACCCCCTGTATACAGCCTCCACATTGACTCTGTACCTGTACCCCCTGTATAAAGCCTCCACATTGACTCTGTACCGGTACCCCCTGTATATAGCCTCCACATTGACTCTGTACCGGTACCCCCTGTATATAGCCTCCACATTGACTCTGTACCGGTACCCCCTGTATATAGCCTCCACATTGACTCTGTACCGGTACCCCCTGTATATAGCCTCCACATTGACTCTGTACCGGTACCCCCCGTATATAGCCTCCACATTGACTCTGTACCGGTACCCCCTGTATATAGTCTCCACATTGACTCTGTACCGGTACCCCCTGTATATAGCCTCCACATTGACTCTGTACCGGTACCCCCTGTATATAGCCTCCTCACATTGACTCTGTACCGGTACCCCCTGTATATAGCCTCCACATTGACTCTGTACCGGTACCCCTGTATATATCCTCCACATTGACTCTGTACCGGTACCCCCTGTATATAGCCTCCACATTGACTCTGTACCGGTACCCCCTGTATATAGCCTCCACATTGACTCTGTACCGGTACCCCCTGTATATAGCCTCCACATTGACTCTGTACCGGTACCCCCTGTATATAGCCTCCACATTGACTCTGTACCGGTACCCCCTGTATATAGCCTCCTCACATTGACTCTGTACCGGTACCCCCTGTATATAGCCTCCACATTGACTCTGTACCGGTAACCCCTGTATATAGCCTCCACATTGACTCTGTACCGGTACCCCCTGTATATAGCCTCCACATTGACTCTGTACCGGTACCCCTGTATATAGCCTCCACATTGACTCTGTACCGGTACCCCCTGTATATAGCCTCCTCACATTGACTCTGTACCGGTACCCCCTGTATATAGCCTCCTCACATTGACTCTGTACCGGTACCCCCTGTATATAGCCTCCTCACATTGACTCTGTACTGGTACCCCCTGTATATAGCCTCCACATTGACTCTGTACCAGTACCCCCTCCCTGTATATAGCCTCCACATTGACTCTGTACCGGTACCCCCTGTATATAGCCTCCTCACATTGACTCTGTACTGGTACCCCCTGTATATAGCCTCCTCACATTGACTCTGTACCAGTACCCCCTGTATATAGCCTCCACATTGACTCTGTACTGGTACCCCCTGTATATAGCCTCCACACTGACTCTGTACTGGTACCCCCTGTATATAGCCTCCTCACATTGACTCTGTACCGGTACCCCCTGTATATAGCCTCCTCACATTGACTCTGTACCGGTACCCCCTGTATATAGCCTCCACATTGACTCTGTACCGGTACCCCCTGTATATAGCCTCCTCACATTGACTCTGTACCGGTACCCCCTGTATATAGCCTCCTCACATTGACTCTGTACCGGTACCCCCTGTATATAGCCTCCACATTGACTCTGTACCGGTACCCCCTGTATATAGCCCCCACACATTGATGCTGTACCGGTACCCCCTGTATATAGCCTCCTCACATTGACTCTGTACCGGTACCCCCTGTATATAGCCTCCACATTGACTCTGTACCGGTACCCCCTGTATATAGCCTCCACACATTGACTCTGTACCGGTACCCCCTGTATATAGCCTCCTCACATTGACTCTGTACCGGTACCCCCTGTATATAGCCTCCTCACATTGACTCTGTACCGGTACCCCCTGTATATAGCCTCCTCACATTGACTCTGTACCGGTACCCCCTGTATATAGCCTCCTCACATGGACTCTGTACTGGTACCCCCTGTATATAGCCTCCTCACATTGACTCTGTACCGGTACTCCCTGTATATAGCCTCCACATTGACTCTGTACCGGTACCCCCTGTATATAGCCTCCACATTGACTCTGTACTGGTACCCCCTGTATATAGCCTCCACATTGACTCTGTACCGGTACCCCCTGTATATAGCCTCCACATTGACTCTGTACCGGTACCCCCTGTATATAGCCTCCACATTGACTCTGTACCGGTACCCCCTGTATATAGCCTCCTCACATTGACTCTGTACCAGTACCCCCTGTATATAGCCTCCACATTGACTCTGTACCGGTACCCCCTGTATATAGCCTCCACATTGACTCTGTACCGGTACCCCCTGTATATAGCCTCCTCACATTGACTCTGTACTGGTACCCCCTGTATATAGCCTCCTCACATTGACTCTGTACCGGTACCCCCTGTATATAGCCTCCACATTGACTCTGTACTGGTACCCCCTGTATATAGCCTCCACACTGACTCTGTACCGGTACCCCTGTATATAGCCTCCTCACATTGACTCTGTACCGGTACCCCTGTATATAGCCTCCACATTGACTCTGTACTGGTACCCCCTGTATATAGCCTCCACATTGACTCTGTACCGGTACCCCCTGTATATAGCCTCCACATTGACTCTGTACCGGTACCCCCTGTATATAGCCTCCACATTGACTCTGTACCGGTACCCCCTGTATATAGCCTCCTCACATTGACTCTGTACCAGTACCCCCTGTATATAGTCTCCACATTGACTCTGTACCGGTACCCCCTGTATATAGCCTCCACATTGACTCTGTACCGGTACCCCCTGTATATAGCCTCCTCACATTGACTCTGTACTGGTACCCCCTGTATATAGCCTCCACATTGACTCTGTACCAGTACCCCCTGTATATAGCCCCGCTATTGTTATTTACAGCTTTTCTTTAATCATTTGATATTCTTTTCTCTTACTTTTTCTTCTTGTATTTTCTTAAAACTGCATTGTTGGTTAAAGGGCTTGCAAGCCGCGCATGTGACAAATACAATTTGATTTGATTTGTAATGTGGATGAGAGGATACTGACAGACAGGAGACAGACAGGTGGTCATGTAGACCAGTCTGTAGACGTGACCTCCTATACACCAGGGTTGACTACCAAGTACCAGACTCGGAGGAAAACAGGAAGAACGTGTCTGTGTGCTTGTCAGTCCGTCAGTCTGTGTGTCTTTGGGTTATTTTTCTACCACAGGGAGTAAACCAGGGCATTAGGTAACACTGGTCCATACCAGACGTTATTACATAGTAGTAGTAAATCAAGGAGACATTACTTTAGCAGAAACCTTTTCCTCTACAGTGTCAGGAGTCATGTAGGAATCAGCCATGGCAAGAAAGTGAATGTCTGTTCTGTTTTCACGTCGTCTGTTTTATTACAATGTGATTATGTCTTGCTGTGTGTTCATGTTTTGCTACCTGCCTCTGGATACAGGATCTAACTGGAGAGATCCTGTTCCAGTTCCTCAGTCTCAACCACATGGTAGTTGAGAGTCGCAGTTAGAGAGGAATCTACCTTACCTGTCTGGCCCTTCACCTGTTCTCCCCTGATATGCCCATATTTGGCTTGTTTCCTGGGGAAGGGGCGAGACCAAAGGGGCATGTTGGGATATGCTGGTACTGTATGAGTGGACCTAGGTGACAGCTTCTGAGGGAGGGAGGGAGTGACGGAGGGAGGGATTGAGAAACACCTGACTGTTGCCCTCCGGTTATCTTTTCATCACTTAGCAACCGAGATGCATAACAACAAACCCACATTTCAGATTCCTCCACAGAGGATTGAGGAGCAAAGACACCAACATGACCTTTTTCTTATATTATTATTATTTTCAGTTGATATTGACTGGAAAAAAGTCACATTCGTAAAGAATTTAAAGTCATTAATGATATACTGTATTTGTAAGTAAAGGTAAATGGTTGATTGTAAAATGTAACATGTGTTCCCTTCAGGTGCCTCCCGTCCGCCTCCACCCGTCCGCCACCACCCGTCCGCCCATACCAGTCCGCCCATACCCGTCTGTCCCTACCCGTCCGCCTCCACCCGTCCGCCTCCACACGTCCGCCTCCACCCGTCCGCCCCTACCCGTCCGCCCCTACCCGTCCGCCTCCACCCGTCCGCCTCCACACGTCCACCCGTCCGCCTCTACCGGTCCGCCTCCACCCGTCCGCCTCCACCCGTCCGCCTCCACCCGTCCGCCCCTACCCGTCCGCCCATACCCGTCCGCCCCCACCCGTCCGCCTCCACCCGTCCCTCCACCCGTCCGCCCCCACCCGTCCGCCTCCACCCGTCCGCCTCCACCCTCCTACCCGTCCGCCCATACCCGTCCGCCCCCACCCGTCCGCCTCCACCCGTCCGCCTCCACCCGTCCGCCTCCACCCGTCCGCCTCTACCCGTCCGCCTCTACCCGTCTGCCTCTACCTGTCTACCTGATTTCATATCAGCTCAGTGTTGCCACACTTCACCTCCTCACCCCCTCACTTCCTCTACTCTCTAAAATATGTCTAGAGGGTATTATACTACAAATGACTCATCAGAATCACCAACCACATTTGGTTGTACTAATGACTTTGTCTGGGCCTCTTTTGCTCAATCACACAGGAAAATCCCTAGCTGAAGGCAACATGTTTTATCACATACCTGAGGGTCTATGTTTATTTTTTTTATTTCACCTTATTCACCTTATTTCACCAGTTGAGAACAAGTTCTCATTTACAACTGCGACCTAGCCAAGATAAAGCAAAGCATTGCGACAGAAACAACACAGAGTTACACATGTAATAAACAAACCTACAGTCAATAACACAATAGAAAACGTCTATGTACAGTGTGTGCAAATGCAGTAAGATTACGGAGGTACGGCAATAAATAGGCCATAGACACTGGAGTGATAGATGTGCTGATGATGTGCAAGTAGAGATACTGGGGTGCAAAAGAGTGACAAAAAAAATAACAATATGGGGATGAGGTAGTTGGGTATGCAATTTACAGATGGGCTGTGTACAGGTACAGTGACTGGTAAGCTGCTCTGACAGCTGATGCTTAAAGTTAGAGAGGGAGAAATAAGTCTCCAGCTTCAGTGATTTTTGAAATTTGTTCCAGCAGAGAAACGGAAGGAAAGGCAGCCAAAGTGGGTGTTGTCTTTGGGGATCACCAGTGAAATATACCTGCTGGAGCGCGTGCTACGGGTGGGTGTTGCTATGGTGACCAGTGAGCTGAGATAAGGCGGGGCTTTACCTAGCAAAGACGTATAGATGACCTGGAGTCAGTGGGTTTGGCGACGAACTTGAAGCGAGGGCCAGCCAACGTGAGCATACAGGTTGCAGTGGTGGGTAGTATATGGGGCTTTGATGATAAAACGGAGGCCACTGTGATAGACTACATCTAATTTGCTGAGTAGAGTGTTGGAGGCTATTTTGTAAATGACATCGCCGAAATCCAGGATCGGTAGGATGGTCAGTTTTACGAGGGTATGTTTGGCAGCATGAGTGACGGAGGCTTTTTTGCAAAATAGGAAGCCGATTCTAGATTTCATTTTGGATTGGAGATGTTTAATGTGAGTCTGGAAGGAGAGTTTACAGTCTAACCAGACAACTAGGTATTTGTAGTTGTCCTCATATTCTAAGTCAGAACCATCCAGAGTAGTGATGCTAGACGGGCGGGCAAGTGCGGGCAGCAATCGGTTGAAGAGCATGCATTTCGTTTTACTAGCATGTAAAAGCAGTTGGAGGCCACGGAAGGAGTGTTGTATGTCATTGAAGCTCATCTGGAGGTTTGTTAACACAGTGTCCAAAGAAGTGTCATCTGCGTAGAGGTAGATCAGATAATCACCAGCAGCAAGAGTGACATCATTGATGTATACAGAGAAAAGAGTCAGCCGAGGATTGAACCTTGTGGCACTCCCATAGAGACTGGCAGAGGTTCGGACAACAGGCCCTCCGATTTGACACACTGAACTCTATCTGAGAAGTAGTTGGTGAACCAGGCGAGGCAGTCATTTGAGAAACCAAGGCTATTGAGTCTGCCGATAAGAATGCGTTGATTGACAGAGTCGAAAGCCTTGGCCAGGTCGATGAAGACGGGTGCACTGTACTGTTTTTTATCAATGCCGGTTCTGATATTGTTTAGGACCTTGAGCGTGGCTGAGGTGCACCCATGATCAGCTCAGAAACCAGATTGCACAGTGGAGAAGGTACGGTGGGATTCGAAATGGTCGGTGATTTGTTTGTTAACTTGGCTTTCGAAGATTTTATAAAGGCAGGGCAGGATGGATATACGAAAGATGGATATACGAAAGAGGTTGAACAGGCTAGTAATAGGGGTTGCAACAATTTTGGCGGGTAATTTTAGAAAGAGAGGGTCCAGATTGTCTAGCCCAGCTGATTTGTAGGGATCCAGATTTTGCAGCTCTTTCAGAACATCAGCTGCCTGGAATTGGGTGGAGAAGCAGGGGGGGGGGTCGTTTCTGCAGAGCTGTTGACCGGGGTAGTGGTAGCCAGGTGGAAAGCATGGCCAGCCATATAAAAATGCTTATTGAAATTCTCGATTATCGTAGATTTATCGGTGGTGACAGTGTTTCCTGTCCTCAGTGCAGTGGGCAGTAGGGAGGAGGTGCTCTTATTCTCCATGAACTTTACAGTGTCCCAAAACATTTTGTAATTAGTGCTACAGGATGCAAATTTCTGTTTAAAAAAGATAGCCTTAGCTTTCCTAACTGATTGTGTATATTGGCTCCTGACTTCCCTGAAATGTTACATATCGCAGATGTCACAACTTCCGCCGAAGTTGGTCCCTCTCCTTGTTCGGGCGGCGTTCTGTGGTCGAAGTCACAGACCTTCTAGCCATCGCTGATCCACTTTTCATTTTCCATTGGTTTTGTCTTGTTTTGCATCACACCTGGTTCCCATTCCATCAATTACATGTTGTTTATGTAACCCTCTGTTGCTTGTTTTTTGTAGTGTTTATGCACGGTATGCTGGTATTTACCGGGTTTTGTTTGACCCATTGATTGTATTGTTCTGTTGACGGTGGTTTATGGATATTAAATGACACCGTTGTAAATCAGTTTTTGCTCTTCTGCGCCTGACTTCTCTACCGCCAGTACGCACCTCACTACAGCGGGGGCTATTTGATGCTAATGATATACATCACAGGATGTTGTTAGGATGGTCAAGGGCAGTCCGGGGTGAACCAAGGGCTATGTCTGTTCATATTTATTTGTAAATTGAATGGGGAATTGCTTATTGGGGCGGCAGGGTAGCCTAGTGGTTAGAGCGTTGGGCTAGTAACCGGAAGGTTGCAACTGGGGGCTGAGGGGTGTCTATAACAAGGAGTAGGATAAGGGTACGGCTAAAGGCTATAAGAACTGGTCACCTAGAGCATTGGGGACAGAGATTCAGGGCATAATGTACAGACAAGGGTATGGTAGAATGTGAGTACAGTGGACGTAAACCTAGGCATTGAGTGACGATGAGAGCGGTTGCGTCGCTGGAGGCACCAGTTAAGCCAAGTGATGTCTCCGCATGTGTGGAGGATGCGACAAAAGATAATTAGCTGGTGGACCTCTTCGGCTAGCCGGGAGATGGACCTAGCTCGAGGTTAGCTCAAGGCTAACTGGTGCTTGCTTCGGGGCAGAGACGTTAGCCAGGATTAGCCACTCGGGTTGCAGCTAGCTAGCTGCGATGATCCGGTGTAATGGTCCAGAGCTTGCGGTAGGAATCCGGAGATGTGGTAGAGAAAAAGCAGTTCGATATGCTCTGGGTTGATATCGCGCTGTGCAGACTGGCAGGTATTGACCGAGCTGAGGCTGGCTGGTGTTCGAGTTAACGGTGAAGAACGCTAGCAGTGGCTAACTGACTACTAGCTAGTAAGCTGGCTCGCTTCTGATGGGAGTTCCGGTTCTAAAGTATAAAACTAGCAAATCCGTACCACATTGGGTGAGGTGGGTTGCAGGAGAGTATATTCAGTTCGTAGATGAAAAGTGAGATTAAAATATGTGTGAAATATATACGAAAAAAACTAGGAAAACTATGATATACACAGGACAAGACAAGACAAAACACACGTTCGACTGCTACGCCATCTTGGATTTCTATATCATTTATCTGATGCCTCATTAGTCAACTGGTAATGGATTTACTACAGGGATGTGTCTGATATTCTCATTTGCGATGGTGTGGGAAGTATCGGTCTCTCTCAGGTCCATGGTATAGTAGTGTCTCTCAGGTCCATGGTATAGTAGTGTCTCTCAGGTCCATGGTATAGTGGTCTCTCTCAGGTCCATGGTATAGTGGTCTCTCTCAGGTCCATGGTATAGTGGTCTCTCTCAGGTCCATGGTATAGTGGTCTCTCTCAGGTCCATGGGCCTATGTTTCATAACAGACCTGGTGGAGGTGGCAGATCAATGAGGAATGGCAGAGAGAGAGAGAGACAGAGACAGACCACACATCTTGTCACACACTCCCACCCCCCAGTCAATGTGGGTTTGTAGTCAGGCTCACCAGCCTGCAGTAACAATTCTGTAATGGTCATTGGATTCTTACTGCATGAGATAAAGAAGTGAGTCATGGAAGGGACACTCTGGACACAGACAGACCGTAGACATTGTGAATATAGACATGAACACACAGCACAGATGATCACAGACTTCTATGAACTCTAGCCAGGGGTCACAATCCCTGTACCGTACATATATCTCTCTCTCTCTCTCTCTCTCTCTCTCTCTCTCTCTCTCTCTCTCTCTCTCTCTCTCTCTCTCTCTCTCTCTCTCTCTCTCTCTCTCTCTCTCTCTCTCTCTCTCTCTCTCTCTCTCTCTCTCTCTCTCTCTCTCTCTCTCTCTCTCTCTCTCTCTCTCTCTCTCTCTCTCTCTCTCTCTCTCTCTCTCTCTCTCTCTCTCTCTCAAATTGAACACTTATTGTAACCTTAGCAAGCAGTTGTTTACCAACAGCTAGTTTGTTGCTAGTATGTGAAAATCCAGACCATCCAAATAAATTGTGACCCAAAACAATGAACCGTTGTGGATATCTTTCTTTGTCAAAGTAGGGTAAGGGTTGAGGCTAGGGTTAGGACTAGGGTTAGGACTAGGGTTATCTCTCTGTTTGAAGTTCCTGTCAGAGATAAGCAGCTGTTATAACAGTATGATTTTCCATGTGTTTTCCCCCCAAACAGGTTCCGTGCACTGTGTTTTCAGACAACTAACAACTGAACCTCTAGGTTAAATCTCAAATGGCACCCTAATCCCTTCATAGTGCACTACTTTTGACCAAGGCCCATAGGGATCTAGTCAAAAGTTGTGCATTATGAACTCAGGAACAGGGCAAAATTAGGGGCGCAAACTAAATGTAGCTGAAGAGGATATCGAACAGACCTGGAAGGTGTTCAGCAGGACACAATGTTCTGCCATGTTCAGATTTGACGAGGGAAGGCTGATCATAGATCTGTGCCTAAGGGCAACTTCTGTTAGTTCCCGTAGGAGTATCATAACAATGTCATAACAGAAGCCAAGTACCAACTACCGCATGTTAGCTCAGCAACTGCACAGGCACAGCAACGTGCAGACGTGCTTTGGAAAATGATACCTAGGTTGGCTTGAGTCCAACTTTTAATGCAAGATATTAGCTTAAAAACACATAAAGAGCTTCCTAAGGGGATCAATCAATTAGAGAGAGACACATTTTGGAAACTATTACCAATGTTGATTTATGTTTAAAAGTCTCTCATGCATCTCAACTCAAGCAGTGGTTGGTATCCAACCAACATATGTGTGTCAATAGCTCAGCAACAGTACTACACAGGCAGGTACAGGACAATACCAAGCAGTCAGCCAACAGTACTACACAGGCAGGTACAGGACAATACCAAGCAGTCAGCCAACAGTACTACACAGGCAGGTACAGGACAATACCAAGCAGTCAGCCAACAGTACTACACAGGCAGGTACAGGACAATACCAAGCAGTCAGCCAACAGTACTACACAGGCAGGTACAGGACAATACCAAGCAGTCAGCCAACAGTACTATACAGGCAGGTACAGGACAATACCAAGCAGTCAGCCAACAGTACTACACAGGCAGGTACAGGACAATACCAAGCAGTCAGCCAACAGTACTACACAGGCAGGTACAGGACAATACCAAGCAGTCAGCCAACAGTACTACACAGGCAGGTACAGGACAATACCAAGCAGTCAGCCAACAGTACTACACAGGCAGGTACAGGACAATACCAAGCAGTCAGCCAACAGTACTACACAGGCAGGTACAGGACAATACCAAGCAGTCAGCCAACAGTACTACACAGGCAGGTACAGGACAATACCAAGCAGTCAGCCAACAGTACTACACAGGCAGGTACAGGACAATACCAAGCAGTCAGCCAACAGTACTACACAGGCAGGTACAGGACAATACCAAGCAGTCAGCCAACAGTACTACACAGGCAGGTACAGGACAATACCAAGCAGTCAGCCAACAGTACTATACAGGCAGGTACAGGACAATACCAAGCAGTCAGCCAACAGTACTACACAGGCAGGTACAGGACAATACCAAGCAGTCAGCCAACAGTACTACACAGGCAGGTACATGACAATACCAAGCAGTCAGCCAACAGTACTACACAGGCAGGTACAGGACAATACCAAGCAGTCAGCCAACAGTACTACACAGGCAGGTACAGGACAATACCAAGCAGTCAGCCAACAGTACTATACAGGCAGGTACAGGACAATACCAAGCAGTCAGCCAACAGTACTACACAGGCAGGTACAGGACAATACCAAGCAGTCAGCCAACAGTACTACACAGGCAGGTACAGGACAATACCAAGCAGTCAGCCAACAGTACTACACAGGCAGGTACATGACAATACCAAGCAGTCAGCCAACAGTACTACACAGGCAGGTACAGGACAATACCAAGCAGTCAGCCAACAGTATTATACAGGCAGGTACAGGACAATACCAAGCAGTCAGCCAACAGTACTACACAGGCAGGTACAGGACAATACCAAGCAGTCAGCCAACAGTACTACACAGGCAGGTACAGGACAATACCAAGCAGTCAGCCAACAGTACTACACAGGCAGGTACAGGACAATACCAAGCAGTCAGCCAACAGTACTACACAGGCAGGTACAGGACAATACCAAGCAGTCAGCCAACAGTGTTATACAGGCAGGTACAGGACAATACCAAGCAGTCAGCCAACAGTGTTATACAGGCAGGTACAGGACAATACCAAGCAGTCAGCCAACAGTACTACACAGGCAGGTACACGACAATACCAAGCAGTCAGCCAACAGTATTATACAGGCAGGTACAGGACAATACCAAGCAGTCAGCCAACAGTACTACACAGGCAGGTACAGGACAATACCAAGTAGTCAGCCAACAGTACTACACAGGCAGGTACAGGACAATACCAAGCAGTCAGCCAACAGTACTACACAGGCAGGTACAGGACAATACCAAGCAGTCAGCCAACAGTACTACACAGGCAGGTACAGGACAATACCAAGCAGTCAGCCAACAGTATTATACAGGCAGGTACAGGACAATACCAAGCAGTCAGCCAACAGTACTACACAGGCAGGTACAGGACAATACCAAGCAGTCAGCCAACAGTAAGTGTTTATTTTTTTTATCGGACATATAAAGAAATACACATTTAACAGATACATATCTGTTAAATGTGTAATTTTATTAAACTTCTGAGCCACTGTGAATGTGATGAAAGAAATTAAGCCGAAAAAAATATATAGATTTGAAGTAGGAAGTTTACATACACCTTAGCCAAATACATTTAAACTCAGTTTTTCACAATTCCTGACGTTTAATCACAGTAAAAATTTCCTGTTTTAGGTCAATTAAGATCACCACTTTATTTTAAGAATGTGAAATGTCAGAATAATAGTAGAGAGAATGATTTATTTCAGATTTTATTTCTTTCATCACATTCCCAGTGGGTCAGAGGTTTACATACACTCAATTAGTATTTGGTAGCATTGCCTTTAAATTGTTTAACTTGGGTCAAACGTTTCTGGTAGCCTTCCACAAGTTTCCCACAATACGTTGGGTGAATTTTGGCCCATTCCTCCTGACAGAGCTGGTGTAACTGAGTCAGGTTTGTAGGCCTCCTTGCTCGCACACCCTTTTTCTGTTCTGCCCAAAAATGTTCTATAGAATTGAGGTCAGGTCTTTGTGGTGGCCACTCCAATACCTTGACTTTGTTGTCGTTAAGCCATTTTGCCACAACAGAAGACCTATTTGCGACCAAACTTTAATTTCCTGACTGATGTCTTCAGATGTAGCTGCAATATATCCACATAATTTCTTACCTCATGATGCCATCTATTTTGTGAAGTGCACCAGTCCCTCCTGCAGCAAAGCACCACCACAACATGATGCTGCCACCCCCGTGCTTCATGGTTTGAATGGTGTTCTTCGACTTGCAAGCCTCCCCTTTTTTCTCCAAACATAATGATGGTCTTTATGGCCAAACAGTTCTATTTTTGTTTCATCAGACCAGAGGACATTTCTCCAAAAATACGATCTTTGTCCCCATGTGCAGTTGCAAACTGTAGTCTGGCTTTTTTATGGCGGTTTTGGAGCAGTGGCTTCTTCCTTGCTGCGCGACCTTTCGATATAGGACTCGTTTTACTGTGGATATAGATACTTTTGTACCTGTTTCCTCCAGCATCTTCACAAGGTCCCTGTTGTTCTGGGATTGATTTGCACTTTTCGCACCAAAGTACGTTCATCTCTAGGAGACAGAACACGTCTCCTTCCTGAGCGGTATGACGCTGCGTGGTCCCATGGTGTTTAAACTTGCTTATTATTGTTTGTACAGATGAACGTGGTACCTTCAAGTGTTTGGAAATTGCTCCCAAGGATGAACCAGACTTGTGGAGGTCTACAGTGTTTTTATCTGAGGTCTTGGCGGTTTTCTTTAATTTTCCCATGATGTCAAGCAAAGAGGCACTAAGTTTGAAGGTAGGCCTTGAAATACATCCACAGGTACACCTCCAATTGACTCAAATGAGGTCAATTAGCCTATCAGAAGCTTCTATAGCCAGGACATCATTTTCTGTAATTTTCCAAGCTGTTTAAAGGCACAGTCAACTTAATGTATGTATACTTCTGACTGGAATTGTGAATTATAAGTGAAATAATCTGTCTGAAAACAATTGTTGGAAAAAAATACTTGTGTCATGCACAAAGTAGATGTCCTAACCAACTTGCCAAAACTATAGTGTACTGGATGCAAACCTAAGTGTATGTAAACTTCCTACTTCAACTGTACATACACAACCGGTCAAAAGATTTAGAACACCTACTCATTCAAGGGTTTTTCTTATTTTTTACTGTTTTCTATATTGTAGAAGAGTAGTGAAGACATCAAACTATGAAAAAACACATATGGATATATGAAGTAACCAAAAAAGTGTTAAACAAATATATTTAAAAGTTGAGATTCTTCAAATAGCCACCCGTTGCCTTGATGACAGCTTTGCACACTCTTGGTATTTTCTCAACCAGCTTCACCTGCAATGCTTTTCCAACAGTCTTGAAGGACTTCCCACATATGCTGAGCACTTGTTGGCTTCTTTTCCTTCATTCTGCAGTCCAATTAATCCCAAACCATCTCAATTTGGTTGGGGTCAGGGGGATTGTTTAGACCAGGCCATTTGATGCAGCACTCCATCACTCTCCTTCTTGGTAAAATAGCCCTTACATAGCCTGGAGGTGTGTTGGCTCATTGTCCTGTTGAAAAGAAAATGATAGTCCCACTAAGCCCAAACCAGTTAGAATGGTGTATCGCTGCAGAATGCTGTGGTAGACATGCTGGTTAAGTGTAGCCTTAAATTCTAAATAAGTCACAGACAGTGGCAACATCAAATCACCCCCACACCATAACACCTCCTCCTCCATGCTTTACGGTGGGAAATACACATGTGGAGATCATCTGTTCACCCACACCATAACACCTCCTCCTCCATGCTTCACGGTGGGAAATACACATGCAGAGATCATCTGTTCACACACACCGCGTCTTACAAAGACACGGCGGTTGGAACCAAATATATCCAATTTGGACTCCAGACCAAAGGACACATTTCCACCGGTCTGATGTCCATTGTTCGTGTTTCTTGGCCCAAGCAAGTCTCTTCTTCTTATGTAGTGATTTCTTTGCAGCAATTTGACCATGAAGGCCTGATTCACACAGTCTGCTCTGAACAGTTGATGTTGAGATGTGTCTGTTACTTGAACTCTGTGAAGCATTTATTTTGGTTGCTATTTCTGAGGCTGGTAACTCTAATGAACTTAGCAGAGGTCCTCATGAGAGCGCTTGATGGTTTTTGCAACTGCACTTGAAGAGTTCTTGAAATGTTCCGTATTGACTGACCTTCATGTCTTAAAATAATGATGGACTGTCATTTCTCTTTGCTTATTTGAGCTGTTCTTGCCATAATATGGGCTTGGTCTTTTACCACATAGGGCTATTCTGTATACCACCCCTACCTTGTCACAACACAACTGATTGGCACAAATGCATTAAGAAGGAAAGAAATTCCACAAATTAACTTTTAAGAAGGCACACCTGTTAATTGAACTTCATTCAAGGTGACTTCCTCATGTAGCTGGTTAAGAGAATGCCAAGAGTGTGCAAATCTGTCATCAAGGCAAAGGGTGGCTATTTGAAGAATTTCAAATATAAAATATATTTTGATTTGTTTAACACTTGTTACCAATAGTTATTTCTCCCTGTCTGTCTGTCTGTCTGTCTGTCTGTCTGTCTGTCTGTCTGTCTGTCTGTCTGTCTGTCTGTCTGTCTGTCTGTCTGTCTGTCTGTCTGTCTGTCTGTTTGTATGCTAAACAGCTGTAGTATCTCTCTCTTGGTACTGGCATTGTCTTGTACCTACCTGTGTAATACTGTTGGCTGTTTATGCCTCTAACTGGGATGACACTAGATTTATGACATCTCTTTTAGCCTCTTTACTTAATCTTGATACCCACCGTCTCATCTTCGGTGGGGACTTTAACTCTGTTATTGAACCAAGACTGGTCTAATTGCAGAACTCTTACTCATTCTGGGATGGCAAAAGCTCTACATTCATGTCCCAAATGGGTTGTGTTGATCCAGGGAACTTCCTCCACCCCATCACAAATGACTTCTCCTACTTGTCTCTTGTTCATCAAGCCTACTCACATACAGACTACCTTTTTTTAGATAGAGCCCTTCTCCCCTCAGTTAAAACTACAGAATATTTTGGTACAGTAATTTCGGACATTCTGGCATGCCGCACCAATTTATATGCCAGTCAGCATCTCATCTTATCTGTCAGGTATATGGCTCTACCCGTAATCTAACAAGTAATCCCTCTAATATTAATTCAACTTCTGTGTCATTTTATTCTAACCTCTACAAATCCGTACCCCATCAGATAATACAGCTATGGACAACTTTTTAGATAACTTGGATATTGATATGGACGCGAGTAAAGTTCTGGATTACCCTCTGTTTCTAGATGAGGTAACAAAGGGTCTAAAGTTAATGAAAAGTGGCAAGGCTGAGGGCCCTGATGGCTTCCCCATTGATTTTTATAAAACATTCTCAAATCAACACTCCCCATTACTATTAGATATGTTCACCGACTCGTTGTCACGGGGCTTTCTCCCCCCGACGCTAACTCAAGCCTTCATCTCACTTATACTTATGATCTGGAGGAATGTGGTGGATATCGGCCCATTTTGCTTTTGAATGCTGATGTTAAAATATTAGCTAAGGTTCTAGCATGCCGGTTGGAACCCTGCCTTCAGGATGTCATATCTGATGATCAAAAGGGTTTCATCAAAGGGAGACAACTGTTTTTCCAATGTAAGCCGTCTTTTGAACATTATCCTCTCTCCTTCTGTCTCTCCAGACCCTGAAATGGACGTTTCTCTTGATGCAGAGAAGGCGTTCGACTGGGTGGAGTGGTATAATATATTGAAGATTTTGGGTCCAATTTCATCTCATAGATACGTCTGTTCTATTCTGCTCCTACGGCTAGCTTACCCACCAACTCTCAACATTCAATATACTTCACCCGCTCCAGAGGGACCCGTCAAGGGTGCCCCATGTCCCCGCTCTTTTTTACACTTGCGATAGAGCCGCTTTCCTTAGCCTTAAAATTAACATAACCATTTAACGCTAGCTAACGCACTTTTGTACATCGCGCTGTTCCTTACATTTTCCATTGTAAAGCACAATTTCTCCCCTTTCCAGCAAAATCAATGTCTCTGCAAGACTGAAGAAGGCAATGAGCTCCGTATGGTCTTTTTAAAGTGTCTGGTTGGGAAGCGAAAGCTACTGCGTTATAGTGAAAGGGGGAGATATGTTGTGTGGGGAAACAGCTTTTTTCACCCGATTTGTCCAATTTATCACCTCTAAAATGTAAATAAAACACTATAAAGAGTTTATATAATGTCTTATTACTACATACCCATTTGAAGGTATGTGTCAAATTGTAATACGTTTATTAGAGTGGCACTAAATGTATTATTATTTACTTCGTTTAAACTAATTTTCCCATTTTTCCTCAAGAAGAGATTTTGTGGATTCGACAAAGTCTGGTTTCTAAATGATATGACATTATGTTTTCCTCTGTAGCCTCTTCAATAAACCAAATCAAGACAGACTGGGGTAGTGAACTTAAACTTGACCTTGCAGAAGACTGGTGGGAGGATGCCCTCCTTAGGGTTAACTCCACATCCTCATGAGCTCGGTTAAGTTTAATTCAGTTCAAAGTCTTGCACAGAATTCACTATACCAAAGAAAAACATTGTAAATTCCTCCAGGACACAAATGACACGTGATAGATGTCCAATCACTCCAGAAAACCACACTCATATGTTTACTCATGTTCTAAGTTGTCTGACTATTGCTTGTCCTTTTTCAAAATGTTCTCACAGACATTCTACCATTCCAGAGTTTAATTGCTATATTGTAATTATTTTGCCACCATTGCCTATTTATTGCCTTACCTCTCTTATCTCACCTCATTTGCACATGCTGTATCTAGATTTGTTCTACTGTATTATTGATTGTATGCTTGTTTTACTCCATGTGTAACTCTGTTGTTGTATGTGTCGAACTACTTTGCTTTATCTTGGCCAGGTCGCAGTTGCAAATGAGAACTTGTTCTCAACTAGCTTACCTGGTTAAATAAAGGTGAAATAAAATAAATAAATAAAAAGATAACCAGGGAAAACTTAGAGAGGTACTACAGCTATTTACCATACAGACAGACAGACAGACAGACAGACAGACAGACAGACAGACAGACAGACAGACAGACAGACAGACAGACAGACAGACAGACAGACAGACAGACAGACAGACAGACAGACAGACAGAGAAAGAACTATTGTTGTAGAGAGAATAGAACCTCACACAGCAAGATTCTGCACTTAGTATGTCGGCATGGCGACAGGCAACCATGATGAAAGGTCCTGATAAGCTTCCTCCAACACTCCAGAGCATTGAAGGAGTCCTTTGTTCAGTTCTGTCAGATAAACACAATTCCCCCTTGAAGCTGCCATTGAGGAAGAGGTTTAAATAGCTTAAATAGTCAGCCAACAGTATTTCAGAGGTTGGTAGAAGACAATACCAAGCAAACAGCCAACATTATAACACAGGTAAGTACAAGACAATATCAAGCAGTCAGCCAACATTATAACACAGGTAAGTACAAGACAATATCAAGCAGTCAGCCAACAGTATAACACAAGTAGGTACAAGACAATACCAAGCAGACAGCCAACAGTATAACACAAGTAGGTGCAAGACAATACCAAGCAGTCAGGTACTACAGCTGTTTACCACACATACAACATGGAAAACAGAGAGAGGTACTACAGCTGTTTACCACACATACAACATGGGAAACAGAGAGAGGTACTACAGCTGTTTACCACACATACAACATGGGAAACAGAGAGAGGTACTACAGCTGTTTACCACACATACAACATGGGAAACAGAGAGAGGTACTACAGCTGTTTACCACACATACAACATGGGAAACAGAGAGAGGTACTACAGCTGTTTACCACACATACAACATGGGAAACAGAGAGAGGTACTACAGCTGTTTACCACACATACAACATGGGAAACAGAGAGAGGTACTACAGCTGTTTACCAAACAGACAACCAGGGAAACAGAGAGAGGTACTACAGCTGTTTACCACACATACAACATGGGAAAACAGAGAGAGGTACTACAGCTGTTTACCACACATACAACATGGGAAACAGAGAGAGGTACTACAGCTGTTTACCACACAGACTTCTTATTCTTATTCACAACATTCTTATCGGCAGACTCAACAGCCTTGGTTTCTCAAATGATTGCCTCACCTGGTTCACCAACTACTTCTCTGATAGAGTTCAGTAAGTCAAATCGGAGGGCCTGTTGTCCGGACCTCTGGCAGTCTCTATAGAGGTGACACAGGGTTCAATTCTCGGGCCGACTCTCTTCTCTGTATACATCAATAATGTCGCTCTTGCTGCTGGTGATTCTTTGATCCACCTCTATGCAGACGACACCATTCTGTATACTTCTGGCCCTTCTTTGGACACTGTGTTAACTAACCTCCAGATGAGCGTCAATGCCATACAACACTCCTTCCGTGGCCTCCAACTGCTCTTAAATGCAAGTAAAACTAAATGCATAATGTTCAACCGATCACTGCCCAGACCTGCCCGCCCGTCCAGCATCACTACTCTGGACGGTTCTGACTTAGAATATGTGAACAACTACAAATACCTAGGTGTCTGGTTAGACTGTAAACTCTCCTTCCAGACTCACATTAAACATCTCCAATTCAAAATTAAATATAGAATCAGCTTCCTATTTCACATCAAAGCATCCTTCACTCATGCTGCCAAACATACCCTCGTAAAACTGACCATACTACCGATCCTTGACTTCAGTGATGTTATTTACAAAATAGCCTCCAACACTCTACTCAACAAATTGGATGCAGTCTATCACAGTGCCATCCGTTTTGTCACCAAAGCCCCATATACTACCCACCACTGCGACCTGTACGCTCTCATTGGCTGGCATTCACTTCATACTCGTCGCCAAACCCACTGGCTCCAGGTCATCTACAAGTCTCTGCTAGGTAAAGCCCCGCCTTATCTCAGCTCCCTGGTCACCATAGCAGCACCCACCCCTAGCACGCTCTCAAGCAGGTATATCTCACTGGTCACCCCCAAAGCCAATTCTTCCTTTGGCCGCCTTTCCTTCCAATTCTCTGCTGCCAATGACTGGAACGAACTGTGAAAATCTTTAAAGCTGGAGACTTACCTCCCTCACTAGCATTAAGCACCAGCTGTCAGAGCAGCTCACAGATCACTGCACCTGTACATAGCTCATCTGTAAATAGCCCATCGAATCTACCTCATCCCCATGCTGTATTTTTTTCTCTGCTTGCATATTCATCTTCTGCACATTCTACCATTCCAGTGTTTAATTGCTATATTGTAATTATTTTGCCACCATTGCCTATTTATTGCCTTACCTCTCTTATCTCACCTCATTTGCACATGCTGTATATAGATTTTCTACTGTATTATTGATTGTATGCTTGTTTTACTCCATGTGTAACTCTGTTGTTGTATGTGTCAAACTACTTTGCTTTATCTTGGCCAGGTCGCAGTTGCAAATGAGAACTTGTTCTCAACTAGCTTACCTGGTTAAATAAAGGTGAAATAAAATAAATAAATAAAAAGATAACCAGGGAAAACTTAGAGAGGTACTACAGCTGTTTACCATACAGACAGACAGACAGACAGACAGACAGACAGACAGACAGACAGACAGACAGACAGACAGACAGACAGACAGACAGATGGAGAAAGAACTATTGTTGTAGAGAGAATGGAACCTCTCACACAGCAATATTCCAGTCTCAGTCTGTCGACATTGCGACAGGCGGCCATGATGGAAGGTCCTGATAAGCCTCGTCCAAAACTCCAGGATACTGAATGAGTCCTTTGTTGAGTTCTGTCACATCAACACAATTCCTCCCCTTGAAACTGCCATTGAGGAAGAGGTTTAAATAGTTTAGAAAGGGATCAACTATGGCTGTATAGTGTCTCAGGTGTGGTAAACAATGATTTCATTCATATTTTATCTGATAGAATTGAGGTAAACCGTCATTTTGATAAGTTGAGTTTGTAGATAGGGAAAGTACAGGCCTTGCTGAAAAAGTTTTAACAGCTTTATTTTCCTGGCTGTTGAATGAAAAATTGCCATTATCCACCATTATTTCTGTTCACACCTGGCTGACAAGACAACCTGTCCTTCAGATGGAAGTCTTCTCCATGACATCACATCCTCTCAGCCTCCTACATCACGTCCTGTGGTCACTGTTTACAGAATCCTCCTCATTTAACCATCCCAAAAATAAAACACACATTTCACAGTCTGTATCTGTCGGTTTGGGACAGAAAAACATAGTTTGGATGGAAACCATGGCGATGACTCATTACCATGGTGATGACGGGTTAACACAGGACCACACAAAAAATACCAGCCCACATCCACAACATCAGCCCACTGATCACGTATGAAAACGTTTTTTCCCTGTCAGATGGTTTTTTAATGTATTTTTTTTCTGTGAGATTTAGGCTAAGAACTGCTGTTGTAATATCAACAGACGTTTTCCCGTCTCAAAGCCTTCCCAAACAGCAGTTGAGAGTTGAATCTGGAAGTATTTATTTTGGGGGTATATTTAGGGTATGGCCGCTAGGCTGGACCATGCCAACCATCCTAACTAGCCAGGGCAGGGTTATATATACAGAGGGCAGGGCATCCATCATCACAGTCACAGCCCCACAGACAGTGTGCATGTGCGTGTATGTGTGTGTGTGTGTGTGTGTGTGTGTGTGTGTGTGTGTGTGTGTGTGTGTGTGTGTGTGTGTGTGTGTGTGTGTGTGCGTGTGCGTGTGCGTGTGGTTGGGCGTGCGTTCCCCCTTAGTGGATGGTTTTGAAATCATCTCCCGACGTTCTGGGTACCTGTACGGACGTCTAATTTCGCCTTAGATGTTGAGCGACCTGGCTGTGCCTGCATATGTGTGTTTTTACAGGTGTTTAACTTCACGTTTACATCTCTATGGTAGGATGAGTCAGTATCTTCACGTTTACATCTCTATGGTAGGATGAGTTAGTATCTTCACGTTTACATCTCTATGGTAGGCTGAGTCAGTATCTTCACGTTTACATCTCTATGGTAGGATGGGCCAGTATCTTCACGTTTACATCTCTATGGTAGGATGAGTCAGTATCTTCACGTTTACATCTCTATGGTAGGATGAGTCAGTATCTTCACGTTTACATCTCTATGGTAGGATGAGTCAGTATCTTCACGTTTACGTCTCTATGGTAGGATGAGTCAGTATCTTCACGTTTACGTCTCTATGGTAGGATGAGTCAGTATCTTCACGTTTACGTCTTTATGGTAGGATGAGTCAGTATCTTCACGTTTATGTCTCTATGGTAGGATGAGTCAGTATCTTCACGTTTACGTCTCTATGGTAGGATGAGTCAGTATCTTCACGTTTATGTCTCTATGGTAGGATGAGTCAGTATCTTCACGTTTACGTCTCTATGGTAGGATGAGTCAGTATCTTCACGTTTACGTCTCTATGGTAGGATGAGTCAGTATCTTCATGTTTACATCTCTATGGTAGGATGAGTCAGTATCTTCACGTTTACGTCTCTATGGTAGGATGAGTCAATATCTTCACGTTTACGTCTCTATGGTTGGGTGAGTCAGTATCTTCACGTTTACGTCTCTATGGTAGGATGAGTCAGTATCTTCACGTTTACGTCTCTATGGTAGGATGAGTCAATATCTTCACGTTTACATCTCTATGGTAGGATGAGTCAGTATCTTCACGTTTACGTCTCTATGGTAGGATGAGTCAGTATCTTCACGTTTATGGAATTGTGTGGAATTGTTTTGAACATCCCAACTCCCTCTGAGACAACCGCAGGGAGTACAGCGCTACCTCACAATATTACAGCACCTCCCCGCCACAGTACAGCACCTCCCCGCCACAGTACAGCACCTCCCCGCCACAGTACAGCGCCCCCTCACTATAGTACAGCACCCCCCTCACTATAGTACAGCGCCCCCTCACTATAGTACAGCACCCCCCTCACTATAGTACAGCGCCCCTCACCATAGTACAGTGCCCCCCTCACTATAGTACAGCGCCCCCCTCACTATAGTACAGCGCCCAGTCACTATAGTACAGCACCCCCTCACTATAGTACAGCGCCCCCTCACTATAGTACAGCGCCCAGTCAATATAGTACAGCACCCCCTCACTATAGTACAGCACCCCCTCACTATAGTACAGCACCCCCCTCACCATAGTACAGCGCCCCCTCACCATAGTACAGCACCCCCTCACTATAGTACAGCACCCCCTCACTATAGTACAGCACCCCCTCACCATAGTACAGCGCCCCCCTCACCATAGTACAGCACCCCCTCACTATAGTACAGCACCCCCTCACCATAGTACAGCGCCCCCTCACCATAGTACAGCACCCCCTCACTATAGTACAGCACCCCCTCACTATAGTACAGCGCCCCCCTCACTATAGTACAGCACCCCCTCACCCTGGTACAGCGCCCCTCACCATAGTACAGCGCCCCTCACCATAGTACAGCGCCCCCTCACCATAGTACAGCGCCCCATCACCATAGTACAGCGCCCACCTCACCATAGTACAGCGCCCCCCTCACCATAGTACAGCGCCCACCTCACCATAGTACAGCGCCCACCTCACCATAGTACAGCACCCCCTCACTATAGTACATCGCCCAGTCACTATAGTACAGTGCCCGCCTCACCATAGTACAACGCCCCCTCACTATAGTACAGCACCCCCCTCACTATAGTACAGCACCCCCTCACCATAGTACAGCACCCCCTCACTATAGTACAGCACCCCCTCACTATAGTACAGCGCCCACCTCACCATAGTACAGCACCCCCTCACCATAGTACAGCACCCCCTTACTATAGTACAGCGCCCCCTCAACATAGTACAGCGCCCCCTCACCATAGTACAGCACCCCTTACTATAGTACAGCGCCCCCTCAACATAGTACAGCGCCCCCTCACTATAGTACAGCGCCCCACTCACCATAGTACAGCGCCCCTCACCATAGTACAGCGCCCCCTCACTACAGTACAGCGCCCCCTCACCATAGTACAGCGCCCCCTCACCATAGTACAGCACCCCTCACCATAGTACAGCGCCCAGTCACCATAGTACAGCGCCCCCTCACCATAGTACAGCGCCCCTCACCATAGTACAGCGCCCCCTCACCATAGTACAGCGCCCCCTCACCATAGTACAGCGCCCCTCACCATAGTACAGCACCCCCTCACCATAGTACAGCGCCCCCTCACCATAGTACAGCGCCCTCACCATAGTACAGCACCCCCTCACCATAGTACAGCGCCCCCTCACCATAGTACAGCGCCCCCTCACCATAGTACAGCGCCCCTCACTATAGTACAGCACCCCCTCACCATAGTACAGCGCCCCCCTCACCATAGTAAAGCGCCCCCTCACTATAGTACAGCGCCCCCTCACCATAGTACAGCGCCCCCTCACCATAGTACAGCACCCCTCCTCACTATAGTACAGCGCCCCCTCACCATAGTACAGCTCCCCCTCACCATAGTACAGCGCCCCCTCACCATAGTACAGCGCCCGCCTCACCATAGTACAGCGCCCCCTCACCATAGTACAGCACCCCCTCACCATAGTACAGCACCCCCTCACCATAGTACAGCGCCCCCTCACCATAGTACAGCGCCCCCTCACCATAGTACAGCGCCCAGTCACTATAGTACAGCACCCCCTCACCATAGTACATCACCCAGTCACTATAGTACAGCACCCCCTCACCATAGTACAGCACCCCCTCACCATAGTACAGCGCCCCCTCACCATAGTACAGCGCCCCTCACCATAGTACAGCACCCCCTCACCATAGTACAGCGCCCACCTCACCATAGTACAGCACCCCCTCACCATAGTACAGCACCCCCTCACCATAGTACAGCGCCCAGTCACTATAGTACAGCACCCCCTCACCATAGTACAGCGCCCCCTCACCATAGTACAGCGCCCACCTCACCATAGTACAGCGCCCCCCTCACCATAGTACATCGCCCAGTCACTATAGTACAGTGCCCGCCTCACCATAGTACAGCGCCCCCTCACTATAGTACAGCACCCCCTCACTATAGTACAGCACCCCCTCACTATAGTACAGCACCCCCTCACTATAGTACAGCGCCCCTCACCATAGTACAGCGCCCCCCTCACTATAGTACAGCGCCCTCACCATAGTACAGCGCCCCCCCCTCACCATAGTACAGCGCCCCCTCACTATAGTACAGCACCCCCCTCACTATAGTACAGCACCCCCTCACTATAGTACAGCGCCCCCTCACTATAGTACAGCACCCCCTCACTATAGTACAGCGCCCAGTCACCATAGTACAGCGCCCCCTCACTATAGTACAGCACCCCCCTCACCATAGTACAGCGCCCCCTCACCATAGTACAGCGCCCCCTCACCATAGTACAGCGCCCCCTCACCATAGTACAGCGCCCCCCTCACCATAGTACAGCGCCCAGTCACTACAGTACAGCGCCCCCCTCACCATAGTACAGCGCCCCCTCACCATAGTACATCGCCCAGTCACTATAGTACAGTGCCCACCTCACCATAGTACAGCACCCCCCTCACCATAGTACAGCACCCCCTCACCATAGTACAGCGCCCAGTCACTATAGTACAGCACCCCCTCACCATAGTACAGCGCCCCCTCACCATAGTACAGCGCCCACCTCACCATAGTACAGCGCCCCCTCACCATAGTACATCGCCCAGTCACTATAGTACAGTGCCCGCCTCACCATAGTACAGCGCCCCCTCACTATAGTACAGCACCCCCTCACTATAGTACAGCACCCCCTCACTATAGTACAGCACCCCCCTCACTATAGTACAGCGCCCCTCACCATAGTACAGCGCCCCCTCACTATAGTACAGCGCCCCTCACCATAGTACAGCGCCCCCCTCACCATAGTACAGCGCCCCCTCACTATAGTACAGCACCCCCTCACTATAGTACAGCACCCCCTCACTATAGTACAGCGCCCCCTCACTATAGTACAGCACCCCCTCACTATAGTACAGCGCCCAGTCACCATAGTACAGCGCCCCTCACTATAGTACAGCACCCCCTCACCATAGTACAGCGCCCCCTCACCATAGTACAGCGCCCCCTCACCATAGTACAGCGCCCCCCTCACCATAGTACAGCGCCCCCTCACCATAGTACAGCGCCCCCCTCACCATAGTACAGCGCCCAGTCACTACAGTACAGCGCCCCCCTCACCATAGTACAGCGCCCCCTCACCATAGTACATCGCCCAGTCACTATAGTACAGTGCCCACCTCACCATAGTACAGCACCCCCTCACTATAGTACAGCGCCCCCTCACCATAGTACAGCACCCGCCTCACTATAGTACAGCACTCCCTCACTATAGTACAGCGCCCGCCTCACCATAGTACAGCACCCCCTCACCATAGTACAGCACCCCCTTACTATAGTACATCACCCCCTCACCATAGAACAGCGCCCCCCTCACCATAGTACAGCACCCCCTCACCATAGTACAGCGCCCCCTCACCATAGTACAGCGCCCGCCTCACCATAGTACAGCACCCCCTCACTATAGTACAGCATCCCCCTCACTATAGTACAGCACCCCCTCACTATAGTACAGCGCCCCCTCACCATAGTACAGCGCCCCCTCACTATAGTACAGCGCCCCCCCCTCACCATAGTACAGCACCCCCTCACTATAGTACAGCGCCCCCCTCACCATAGTACAGCACCCCCTCACTATAGTACAGCGCCTCCCCCTCACTATAGTACAGCACCCCCCTCACCATAGTACAGAGCCCAGTCACTACAGTACAGAACCCCCTCACCATAGTACAGCGCCCAGTCACTATAGTACAGCACCCCCTCACCATAGTACAGTGCCCAGTCACTATAGTACAGCACCCAGTCACTACAGTACAGCGCCCAGTCACTATAGCACAGCACCCCCTCACCATAGTACAGCACCCAGTCACTATAGCACAGCACCCCCCTCACCATAGTACAGCGCCCAGTCACTATAGCACAGCACCCCCCTCACCATAGTACAGCGCCCAGTCACTATAGTACAGCGCCCCCGGGGAAATCAGGGTTGATTGCCTTGCTCAAGGGCACACCGGTATTTTACCGGTATTCCAACCAGCAACCCTTCAGTTACTGGCCCAACACTCTAACCTAGTGTGTGTGTGTGTGTGTGTGTGTGTGTGTGTGTGTGTGTGTGTGTGTGTGTGTGTGTGTGTGTGTGTGTGTGTGTGTGTACCCCCTACAGAGGTTAAGACAGCAGAATGCATTATGCTTCCGGGGGTGTCTGATGGATGGACAGGGAGGACAGGGAGGACAGGGAGGACAGGGAGGACAGGGAGTGGGTAGGACAGGGAGGACAGGGAGGACAGGGAGGACAGGGAGTGGGTAGGACAGGGAGGACAGGGAGGACAGGGAGTGGGTAGGACAGGGAGGACAGGGAGGACAGGGAGGACAGGGAGGACAGGGAGTGGGGAGGGTCGTTAGCACTTTGGGTGGGGAGAATAAGGATTCCATGTAGGGACATTTGTCTCTGAGCTCAGAAGCTCTGAAACCCAAGAAGCTTTCTCAAATCCCCCAACTACCCCCTCTAGAGTATTAATAACACACACATAGCCCCAAACAGACACGCATGCACACACACACCTCTACTCAACAATGACCTGGGTCTGGGTGATTTATTCTGACGTGCTGAAAAGAGATGTCATCACCTCCAGAACTGTACACACACACACACACACACACACACACACACACACACACACATACACACACACCGTGCTGCATGACCAGCATCATCAGCCCTACTAAGGGTTAATACTGGAGTTAATATTGGGGTCCGGTCTAGGGCAGGATTGGCTGGATATAAGAGTGTATATGTGAGGTGAAATTACATCATGTTACCTCGTAAATTTACAACCCCCCCGACCATGTGACCACACGAGCCTCCAGACTAATGAGGTCTTTTAGATCAGGGGGGGGACCTGCTAAATACAGAAGGGGGGGAATTCTGGCTATGTAACCTCACTGTACACAGAGTGTGGGGTTAGAGGTGGGGGGGCAAGGGGTTGGAGGCAGGGGGGTGTAGATACCCAATACTCAAATCACATTCAAGCCTGTACATGCATCAACTCTGACACTGTCTGTGACTGTAATGTGACAGAGGCATCCCTAACCCTATCAGAACACTGTCTGTGACTGTAATGTGACAGAGGCAACCCTAACCCTGTCAGCACACTGTCTGTGACTGTAATGTGACAGAGGCAACCCTAACCCTATCAGAACACTGTCTGTGACTGTAATGTGACAGAGGCAAGCCTAACCCTATCAGCACACTGTCTGTGACTGTAATGTGACAGAGGCAACCCTAACCCTATCAGCACACTGTCTGTGACTGTAATGTGACAGAGGCAACCCTAACCCCATCAGCACACTGTCTGTGACTGTAATGTGACAGAGGCAAACCTAACCCCATCAGCACACTGTCTGTGACTGTAATGTGACAGAGGCATCCCTAACCCTATCAGCACACTGTCTGTGACTGTAATGTGACAGAGGCAACCCTAACCCTATCAGCACACTGTCTGTGACTATAATGTGACAGAGGCATCCCTAACCCCATCAGCACACTGTCTGTGACTGTAATGTGACAGAGGCAACCCTAACCCTATCAGAACACTGTCTGTGACTGTAATGTGACAGAGGCAACCCTAACCCTATCAGCACACTGTCTGTGACTATAATGTGACAGAGGCATCCCTAACCCCATCAGCACACTGTCTGTGACTGTAATGTGACAGAGGCAACCCTAACCCTATCAGAACACTGTCTGTGACTGTAATGTGACAGAGGCAACCCTAACCCTATCAGCACACTGTGTGTGACTGTAATGTGACAGAGGCATCCCTAACCCTATCAGCACACTGTCTGTGACTGTAATGTGACAGAGGCAACCCTAACCCTATCAGCACACTGTCTGTGACTGTAATGTGACAGAGGCAACCCTAACCCTATCAGAACACTGTCTGTGACTGTAATGTGACAGAGGCAACCCTAACCCTATCAGAACACTGTCTGTGACTGTAATGTGACAGAGGCAACCCTAACCCTATCAGCACACTGTCTGTGACTGTAATGTGACAGAGGCAACCCTAACCCTATCAGAACACTGTCTGTGACTGTAATATGACAGAGGCAAGCCTAACCCTATCAGCACACTGTCTGTGACTGTAATGTGACAGAGGCAACCCTAACCCTATCAGCACACTGTCTGTGACTGTAATGTGACAGAGGCAACCCTAACCCCATCAGCACACTGTCTGTGACTGTAATGTGACAGAGGCATCCCTAACCCTATCAGCACACTGTCTGTGACTGTAATGTGACAGAGGCAACCCTAACCCTATCAGCACACTGTCTGTGACTGTAATGTGACAGAGGCATCCCTAACCCTATTAGCACACTGTCTGTGACTGTAATGTGACAGAGGCAACCCTAACCCTATCAGCACACTGTCTGTGACTGTAATGTGACAGAGGCAACCCTAACACTATCAGAACACTGTCTGTGACTGTAATGTGACAGAGGCAACCCTAACCCTATCAGCACACTGTCTGTGACTGTAATGTGACAGAGGCATCCCTAACCCTATCAGCACACTGTCTGTGACTGTAATGTGACAGAGGCAACCCTAACCCTATCAGCACACTGTCTGTGACTGTAATGTGACAGAGGCAACCCTAACCCTATCAGAACACTGTCTGTGACTGTAATGTGACAGAGGCATCCCTAACCCTATCAGCACACTGTCTGTGACTGTAATGTGACAGAGGCAACCCTAACCCTATCAGCACACTGTCTGTGACTGTAATGTGACAGAGGCAACCCTAACCCTATCAGAACACTGTCTGTGACTGTAATGTGACAGAGGCATCCCTAACCCTATCAGCACACTGTCTGTGACTGTAATGTGACAGAGGCAACCCTAACCCTATCAGCACACTGTCTGTGACTGTAATGTGACAGAGGCAACCCTAACCCTATCAGAACACTGTCTGTGACTGTAATGTGACAGAGGCAACCCTAACCCTATCAGCACACTGTCTGTGACTGTAATGTGACAGAGGCAACCCTAACCCTATCAGCACACTGTCTGTGACTGTAATGTGACAGAGGCAACCCTAACCCTATCAGCACACTGTCTGTGACTGTAATGTGACAGAGGAAACCCTAACCCTATCAGCACACTGTCTGTGACTGTAATGTGACAGAGGCAAACCTAACCCCATCAGCACACAGTCTGTGACTGTAATGTGACTGAGGCATCCCTAACCCTATCAGCACACTGTCTGTGACTGTAATGTGACAGAGGCAACCCTAACCCTATCAGCACACTGTCTGTGACTATAATGTGACAGAGGCATCCCTAACCCCATCAGCACACTGTCTGTGACTGTAATGTGACAGAGGCAACCCTAACCCTATCAGAACACTGTCTGTGACTGTAATGTGACAGAGGCAACCCTAACCCTATCAGCACACTGTCTGTGACTATAATGTGACAGAGGCATCCCTAACCCCATCAGCACACTGTCTGTGACTGTAATGTGACAGAGGCAACCCTAACCCTATCAGAACACTGTCTGTGACTGTAATGTGACAGAGGCAACCCTAACCCTATCAGCACACTGTGTGTGACTGTAATGTGACAGAGGCATCCCTAACCCTATCAGCACACTGTCTGTGACTGTAATGTGACAGAGGCAACCCTAACCCTATCAGCACACTGTCTGTGACTGTAATGTGACAGAGGCAACCCTAACCCTATCAGAACACTGTCTGTGACTGTAATGTGACAGAGGCAACCCTAACCCTATCAGAACACTGTCTGTGACTGTAATGTGACAGAGGCAACCCTAACCCTATCAGCACACTGTCTGTGACTGTAATGTGACAGGGGCAACCCTAACCCTATCAGAACACATTCTGTGACTGTAATATGACAGAGGCAAGCCTAACCCTATCAGCACACTGTCTGTGACTGTAATGTGACAGAGGCAACCCTAACCCTATCAGCACACTGTCTGTGACTGTAATGTGACAGAGGCAACCCTAACCCCATCAGCACACTGTCTGTGACTGTAATGTGACAGAGGCATCCCTAACCCTATCAGCACACTGTCTGTGACTGTAATGTGACAGAGGCAACCCAACCCTATCAGCACACTGTCTGTGACTGTAATGTGACAGAGGCATCCCTAACCCTATCAGCACACTGTCTGTGACTGTAATGTGACAGAGGCAACCCTAACCCTATCAGCACACTGTCTGTGACTGTAATGTGACAGAGGCAACCCTAACCCTATCAGCACACTGTCTGTGACTGTAATGTGACAGAGGCAACCCTAACCCTATCAGCACACTGTCTGTGACTGTAATGTGACAGAGGCATCCCTAACCCTATCAGCACACTGTCTGTGACTGTAATGTGACAGAGGCAACCCTAACCCTATCAGCACACTGTCTGTGACTGTAATGTGACAGAGGCAACCCTAACCCTATCAGAACAATGTCTCTGACTGTAATGTGACAGAGGCATCCCTAACCCTATCAGCACACTGTCTGTGACTGTAATGTGACAGAGGCAACCCTAACCCTATCAGCACACTGTCTGTGACTGTAATGTGACAGAGGCAACCCTAACCCTATCAGAACACTGTCTGTGACTGTAATGTGACAGTGGCAACCCTAACCCTATCAGCACACTGTCTGTGACTGTAATGTGACAGAGGCAACCCTAACCCTATCAGCACACTGTCTGTGACTGTAATGTGACAGAGGCAACCCTAACCCTATCAGCACACTGTCTGTGACTGTAATGTGACAGAGGCAACCCTAACCCTATCAGAACACTGTCTGTGACTGTAATGTGACAGAGGCAACCCTAACCCTATCAGCACACTGTCTGTGACTATAATGTGACAGAGGCATCCCTAACCCCATCAGCACACTGTCTGTGACTGTAATGTGACAGAGGCAACCCTAACCCTATCAGAACACTGTCTGTGACTGTAATGTGACAGAGGCAACCCTAACCCTATCAGCACACTGTGTGTGTCTGTAATGTGACAGAGGCATCCCTAACCCTATCAGCACACTGTCTGTGACTGTAATGTGACAGAGGCAACCCTAACCCTATCAGCACACTGTCTGTGACTGTAATGTGACAGAGGCAACCCTAACCCTATCAGAACACTGTCTGTGACTGTAATGTGACAGAGGCAACCCTAACCCTATCAGAACACTGTCTGTGACTGTAATGTGACAGAGGCAACCCTAACCCTATCAGCACACTGTCTGTGACTGTAATATGTCAGAGGCAACCCTAACCCTATCAGCACACTGTCTGTGACTGTAATGTGACAGAGGCATCCCTAACCCTATCAGCACACTGTCTGTGACTGTAATGTGACAGAGGCAACCCTAACCCTATCAGCACACTGTCTGTGACTGTAATGTGACAGAGGCAACCCTAACCCTATCAGAACACTGTCTGTGACTGTAATGTGACAGAGGCATCCCTAACCCTATCAGCACACTGTCTGTGACTGTAATGTGACAGAGGCAACCCTAACCCTATCAGAACACTGTCTGTGACTGTAATGTGACAGAGGCAACCCTAACCCTATCAGCACACTGTCTGTGACTATAATGTGACAGAGGCATCCCTAACCCCATCAGCACACTGTCTGTGACTGTAATGTGACAGAGGCAACCCTAACCCTATCAGAACACTGTCTGTGACTGTAATGTGACAGAGGCAACCCTAACCCTATCAGCACACTGTGTGTGACTGTAATGTGACAGAGGCATCCCTAACCCTATCAGCACACTGTCTGTGACTGTAATGTGACAGAGGCAACCCTAACCCTATCAGCACACTGTCTGTGACTGTAATGTGACAGAGGCAACCCTAACCCTATCAGAACACTGTCTGTGACTGTAATGTGACAGAGGCAACCCTAACCCTATCAGAACACTGTCTGTGACTGTAATGTGACAGAGGCAACCCTAACCCTATCAGCACACTGTCTGTGACTGTAATGTGACAGAGGCAACCCTAACCCTATCAGAACACTGTCTGTGACTGTAATATGACAGAGGCAAGCCTAACCCTATCAGCACACTGTCTGTGACTGTAATGTGACAGAGGCAACCCTAACCCTATCAGCACACTGTCTGTGACTGTAATGTGACAGAGGCAACCCTAACCCCATCAGCACACTGTCTGTGACTGTAATGTGACAGAGGCATCCCTAACCCTATCAGCACACTGTCTGTGACTGTAATGTGACAGAGGCAACCCAACCCTATCAGCACACTGTCTGTGACTGTAATGTGACAGAGGCATCCCTAACCCTATCAGCACACTGTCTGTGACTGTAATGTGACAGAGGCAACCCTAACCCTATCAGCACACTGTCTGTGACTGTAATGTGACAGAGGCAACCCTAACCCTATCAGCACACTGTCTGTGACTGTAATGTGACAGAGGCAACCCTAACCCTATCAGCACACTGTCTGTGACTGTAATGTGACAGAGGCATCCCTAACCCTATCAGCACACTGTCTGTGACTGTAATGTGACAGAGGCAACCCTAACCCTATCAGCACACTGTCTGTGACTGTAATGTGACAGAGGCAACCCTAACCCTATCAGAACAATGTCTCTGACTGTAATGTGACAGAGGCATCCCTAACCCTATCAGCACACTGTCTGTGACTGTAATGTGACAGAGGCAACCCTAACCCTATCAGCACACTGTCTGTGACTGTAATGTGACAGAGGCAACCCTAACCCTATCAGAACACTGTCTGTGACTGTAATGTGACAGTGGCAACCCTAACCCTATCAGCACACTGTCTGTGACTGTAATGTGACAGAGGCAACCCTAACCCTATCAGCACACTGTCTGTGACTGTAATGTGACAGAGGCAACCCTAACCCTATCAGCACACTGTCTGTGACTGTAATGTGACAGAGGCAACCCTAACCCTATCAGAACACTGTCTGTGACTGTAATGTGACAGAGGCAACCCTAACCCTATCAGCACACTGTCTGTGACTATAATGTGACAGAGGCATCCCTAACCCCATCAGCACACTGTCTGTGACTGTAATGTGACAGAGGCAACCCTAACCCTATCAGAACACTGTCTGTGACTGTAATGTGACAGAGGCAACCCTAACCCTATCAGCACACTGTGTGTGACTGTAATGTGACAGAGGCATCCCTAACCCTATCAGCACACTGTCTGTGACTGTAATGTGACAGAGGCAACCCTAACCCTATCAGCACACTGTCTGTGACTGTAATGTGACAGAGGCAACCCTAACCCTATCAGAACACTGTCTGTGACTGTAATGTGACAGAGGCAACCCTAACCCTATCAGAACACTGTCTGTGACTGTAATGTGACAGAGGCAACCCTAACCCTATCAGCACACTGTCTGTGACTGTAATATGACGGAGGCAACCCTAACCCTATCAGCACACTGTCTGTGACTGTAATGTGACAGAGGCATCCCTAACCCTATCAGCACACTGTCTGTGACTGTAATGTGACAGAGGCAACCCTAACCCTATCAGCACACTGTCTGTGACTGTAATGTGACAGAGGCAACCCTAACCCTATCAGAACACTGTCTGTGACTGTAATGTGACAGAGGCAACCCTAACCCTATCAGCACACTGTGTGTGACTGTAATGTGACAGAGGCATCCCTAACCCTATCAGCACACTGTCTGTGACTGTAATGTGACAGAGGCAACCCTAACCCTATCAGCACACTGTCTGTGACTGTAATGTGACAGAGGCAACCCTAACCCTATCAGAACACTGTCTGTGACTGTAATGTCACAGAGGCAACCCTAACCCTATCAGCACACTGTGTGTGACTGTAATGTGACAGAGGCATCCCTAACCCTATCAGCACACTGTCTGTGACTGTAATGTGACAGAGGCAACCCTAACCCTATCAGCACACTGTCTGTGACTGTAATGTGACAGAGGCAACCCTAACCCTATCAGAACACTGTCTGTGACTGTAATGTGACAGAGGCAACCCTAACCCTATCAGAACACTGTCTGTGACTGTAATGTGACAGAGGCAACCCTAACCCTATCAGCACACTGTCTGTGACTGTAATGTGACAGAGGCAACCCTAACCCTATCAGAACACTGTCTGTGACTGTAATATGACAGAGGCAAGCCTAACCCTATCAGCACACTGTCTGTGACTGTAATGTGACAGAGGCAACCCTAACCCTATCAGCACACTGTCTGTGACTGTAATGTGACAGAGGCAACCCTAACCCCATCAGCACACTGTCTGTGACTGTAATGTGACAGAGGCATCCCTAACCCTATCAGCACACTGTCTGTGACTGTAATGTGACAGAGGCAACCCAACCCTATCAGCACACTGTCTGTGACTGTAATGTGACAGAGGCATCCCTAACCCTATCAGCACACTGTCTGTGACTGTAATGTGACAGAGGCAACCCTAACCCTATCAGCACACTGTCTGTGACTGTAATGTGACAGAGGCAACCCTAACCCTATCAGCACACTGTCTGTGACTGTAATGTGACAGAGGCAACCCTAACCCTATCAGCACACTGTCTGTGACTGTAATGTGACAGAGGCATCCCTAACCCTATCAGCACACTGTCTGTGACTGTAATGTGACAGAGGCAACCCTAACCCGATCAGCACACTGTCTGTGACTGTAATGTGACAGAGGCAACCCTAACCCTATCAGAACAATGTCTCTGACTGTAATGTGACAGAGGCATCCCTAACCCTATCAGCACACTGTCTGTGACTGTAATGTGACAGGGGCAACCCTAACCCTATCAGCACACTGTCTGTGACTGTAATGTGACAGAGGCAACCCTAACCCTATCAGAACACTGTCTGTGACTGTAATGTGACAGTGGCAACCCTAACCCTATCAGCACACTGTCTGTGACTGTAATGTGACAGAGGCAACCCTAACCCTATCAGCACACTGTCTGTGACTGTAATGTGACAGAGGCAACCCTAACCCTATCAGCACACTGTATGTGACTGTAATGTGACAGAGGCAACCCTAACCCTATCAGAACACTGTCTGTGACTGTAATGTGACAGAGGCAACCCTAACCCTATCAGCACACTGTCTGTGACTATAATGTGACAGAGGCATCCCTAACCCCATCAGCACACTGTCTGTGACTGTAATGTGACAGAGGCAACCCTAACCCTATCAGAACACTGTCTGTGACTGTAATGTGACAGAGGCAACCCTAACCCTATCAGCACACTGTGTGTGACTGTAATGTGACAGAGGCATCCCTAACCCTATCAGCACACTGTCTGTGACTGTAATGTGACAGAGGCATCCCTAACCCTATCAGCACACTGTCTGTGACTGTAATGTGACAGAGGCAACCCTAACCCTATCAGAACACTGTCTGTGACTGTAATGTGACAGAGGCAACCCTAACCCTATCAGCACACTGTCTGTGACTATAATGTGACAGAGGCATCCCTAACCCCATCAGCACACTGTCTGTGACTGTAATGTGACAGAGGCAACCCTAACCCTATCAGCACACTGTCTGTGACTGTAATGTGACAGAGGCAACCCTAACCCTATCAGAACACTGTCTGTGACTGTAATGTGACAGAGGCAACCCTAACCCTATCAGAACACTGTCTGTGACTGTAATGTGACAGAGGCAACCCTAACCCTATCAGCACACTGTCTGTGACTGTAATGTGACAGAGGCAACCCTAACCCTATCAGAACACTGTCTGTGACTGTAATGTGACAGAGGCAACCCTAACCCTATCAGCACACTGTCTGTGACTGTAATGTGACAGAGGCAACCCTAACCCTATCAGCACACTGTCTGTGACTGTAATGTGACAGAGGCAACCCTAACCCCATCAGCACACTGTCTGTGACTGTAATGTGACAGAGGCATCCCTAACCCTATCAGCACACTGTCTGTGACTGTAATGTGACAGAGGCAACCCTAACCCTATCAGCACACTGTCTGTGACTGTAATGTGACAGAGGCATCCCTAACCCTATCAGCACACTGTCTGTGACTGTAATGTGACAGAGGCAACCCTAACCCTATCAGCACACTGTCTGTGACTGTAATGTGACAGAGGCAACCCTAACCCTATCAGCACACTGTCTGTGACTGTAATGTGACAGAGGCAACCCTAACCCTATCAGCACACTGTCTGTGACTGTAATGTGACAGAGGCATCCCTAACCCTATCAGCACACTGTCTGTGACTGTAATGTGACAGAGGCAACCCTAACCCTATCAGCACACTGTCTGTGACTGTAATGTGACAGAGGCAACCCTAACCCTATCAGAACAATGTCTCTGACTGTAATGTGACAGAGGCATCCCTAACCCTATCAGCACACTGTCTGTGACTGTAATGTGACAGAGGCAACCCTAACCCTATCAGCACACTGTCTGTGACTGTAATGTGACAGAGGCAACCCTAACCCTAACCCTATCAGACCCTAACACTGTCTGTGACTGTAATGTGACAGAGGCAACCCTAACCCTATCAGCACACTGTCTGTGACTGTAATGTGACAGAGGCAACCCTAACCCTATCAGCACACTGTCTGTGACTGTAATGTGACAGAGGCAACCCTAACCCTATCAGCACACTGTCTGTGACTGTAATGTGACAGAGGCAACCCTAACCCTATCAGAACACTGTCTGTGACTGTAATGTGACAGAGGCAACCCTAACCCTATCAGCACACTGTCTGTGACTATAATGTGACAGAGGCATCCCTAACCCCATCAGCACACTGTCTGTGACTGTAATGTGACAGAGGCAACCCTAACCCTATCAGAACACTGTCTGTGACTGTAATGTGACAGAGGCAACCCTAACCCTATCAGCACACTGTGTGTGACTAATGTGACAGAGGCATCCCACCCTATCAGCACACTGTCTGTGACTGTAATGTGACAGAGGCATCCCTAACCCTATCAGCACACTGTCTGTGACTGTAATGTGACAGAGGCAACCCTAACCCTATCAGAACACTGTCTGTGACTGTAATGTGACAGAGGCAACCCTAACCCTATCAGCACACTGTCTGTGACTGTAATGTGACAGAGGCATCCCTAACCCTATCAGCACACTGTCTGTGACTGTAATGTGACAGAGGCAACCCTAACCCTATCAGAACACTGTCTGTGACTGTAATGTGACAGAGGCATCCCTAACCCTATCAGCACACTGTCTGTGACTGTAATGTGACAGAGGCAACCCTAACCCTATCAGAACACTGTCTGTGACTGTAATGTGACAGAGGCAACCCTAACCCTATCAGCACACTGTCTGTGACTGTAATGTGACAGAGGCATCCCTAACCCTATCAGCACACTGTCTGTGACTATAATGTGACAGAGGCATCCCTAACCCCATCAGCACACTGTCTGTGACTGTAATGTGACAGAGGCATCCCTAACCCTATCAGAACACTGTCTGTGACTGTAATGTGACAGAGGCAACCCTAACCCTATCAGAACACTGTCTGTGACTGTAATGTGACAGAGGCAACCCTAACCCTATCAGCACACTGTCTGTGACTGTAATATGACAGAGGCAACCCTAACCCTATCAGCACACTGTCTGTGACTGTAATGTGACAGAGGCATCCCTAACCCTATCAGCACACTGTCTGTGACTGTAATGTGACAGAGGCAACCCTAACCCTATCAGCACACTGTCTGTGACTGTAATGTGACAGAGGCAACCCTAACCCTATCAGAACACTGTCTGTGACTGTAATGTGACAGAGGCATCCCTAACCCTATCAGCACACTGTCTGTGACTGTAATGTGACAGAGGCAACCCTAACCCTATCAGAACACTGTCTGTGACTGTAATGTGACAGAGGCAACCCTAACCCTATCAGCACACTGTCTGTGACTATAATGTGACAGAGGCATCCCTAACCCCATCAGCACACTGTCTGTGACTGTAATGTGACAGAGGCAACCCTAACCCTATCAGAACACTGTCTGTGACTGTAATGTGACAGAGGCAACCCTAACCCTATCAGCACACTGTGTGTGACTGTAATGTGACAGAGGCATCCCTAACCCTATCAGCACACTGTCTGTGACTGTAATGTGACAGAGGCAACCCTAACCCTATCAGCACACTGTCTGTGACTGTAATGTGACATAGGCAACCCTAACCCTATCAGAACACTGTCTGTGACTGTAATGTGACAGAGGCAACCCTAACCCTATCAGAACACTGTCTGTGACTGTAATGTGACAGAGGCAACCCTAACCCTATCAACACACTGTCTGTGACTGTAATGTGACAGAGGCAACCCTAACCCTATCAGAACACTGTCTGTGACTGTAATATGACAGAGCAAGCATCCCTAACCCTATCAGCACACTGTCTGTGACTGTAATGTGACAGAGGCAACCCTAACCCTATCAGCACACTGTCTGTGACTGTAATGTGACAGAGGCAACCCTAACCCTATCAGCACACTGTCTGTGACTGTAATGTGACAGAGGCATCCCTAACCCTATCAGCACACTGTCTGTGACTGTAATGTGACAGAGGCAACCCTAACCCTATCAGCACACTGTCTGTGACTGTAATGTGACAGAGGCATCCCTAACCCTATCAGCACACTGTCTGTGACTGTAATGTGACAGAGGCAACCCTAACCCTATCAGCACACTGTCTGTGACTGTAATGTGACAGAGGCAACCCTAACCCTATCAGCACACTGTCTGTGACTGTAATGTGACAGAGGCAACCCTAACCCCATCAGCACACTGTCTGTGACTGTAATGTGACAGAGGCAACCCTAACCCTATCAGAACACTGTCTGTGACTGTAATGTGACAGAGGCAACCCTAACCCTATCAGCACACTGTCTGTGACTGTAATGTGACAGAGGCAACCCTAACCCTATCAGCACACTGTCTGTGACTGTAATGTGACAGAGGCAACCCTAACCCTATCAGAACACTGTCTGTGACTGTAATGTGACAGAGGCAACCCTAACCCTATCAGCACACTGTGTGTGACTGTAATGTGACAGAGGCATCCCTAACCCTATCAGCACACTGTCTGTGACTGTAATGTGACAGAGGCAACCCTAACCCTATCAGAACACTGTCTGTGACTGTAATGTGACAGAGGCAACCCTAACCCTATCAGCACACTGTGTGTGACTGTAATGTGACAGAGGCATCCCTAACCCTATCAGCACACTGTCTGTGACTGTAATGTGACAGAGGCAACCCTAACCCTATCAGCACACTGTCTGTGACTGTAATGTGACAGAGGCAACCCTAACCCTATCAGAACACTGTCTGTGACTGTAATGTGACAGAGGCAACCCTAACCCTATCAGCACACACTGTCTGTGACTGTAATGTGACAGAGGCAACCCTAACCCTATCAACACACTGTCTGTGACTGTAATGTGACAGAGGCAACCCTAACCCTATCAGAACACTGTCTGTGACTGTAATGTGACAGAGGCAAACCCTAACCCTATCAGCACACTGTCTGTGACTGTAATGTGACAGAGGCAACCCTAACCCTATCAGCACACTGTCTGTGACTGTAATGTGACAGAGGCAACCCTAACCCCATCAGCACACTGTCTGTGACTGTAATGTGACAGAGGCATCCCTAACCCTATCAGCACACTGTCTGTGACTGTAATGTGACAGAGGCAACCCTAACCCTATCAGCACACTGTCTGTGACTGTAATGTGACAGAGGCATCCCTAACCCTATCAGCACACTGTCTGTGACTGTAATGTGACAGAGGCAACCCTAACCCTATCAGCACACTGTCTGTGACTGTAATGTGACAGAGGCAACCCTAACCCTATCAGCACACTGTCTGTGACTGTAATGTGACAGAGGCATCCCTAACCCTATCAGCACACTGTCTGTGACTGTAATGTGACAGAGGCAACCCTAACCCTATCAGAACACTGTCTGTGACTGTAATGTGACAGAGGCAACCCTAACCCTATCAGCACACTGTCTGTGACTATAATGTGACAGAGGCATCCCTAACCCCATCAGCACACTGTCTGTGACTGTAATGTGACAGAGGCAACCCTAACCCTATCAGAACACTGTCTGTGACTGTAATGTGACAGAGGCAACCCTAACCCTATCAGCACACTGTGTGTGACTGTAATGTGACAGAGGCATCCCTAACCCTATCAGCACACTGTCTGTGACTGTAATGTGACAGAGGCAACCCTAACCCTATCAGCACACTGTCTGTGACTGTAATGTGACAGAGGCAACCCTAACCCTATCAGAACACTGTCTGTGACTGTAATGTGACAGAGGCAACCCTAACCCTATCAGAACACTGTCTGTGACTGTAATGTGACAGAGGCAACCCTAACCCTATCAGCACACTGTCTGTGACTGTAATATGACAGAGGCAACCCTAACCCTATCAGCACACTGTCTGTGACTGTAATGTGACAGAGGCATCCCTAACCCTATCAGCACACTGTCTGTGACTGTAATGTGACAGAGGCAACCCTAACCCTATCAGCACACTGTCTGTGACTGTAATGTGACAGAGGCAACCCTAACCCTATCAGAACACTGTCTGTGACTGTAATGTGACAGAGGCATCCCTAACCCTATCAGCACACTGTCTGTGACTGTAATGTGACAGAGGCAACCCTAACCCTATCAGAACACTGTCTGTGACTGTAATGTGACAGAGGCAAGGCCCCTAACCCTATCAGCACACTGTCTGTGACTATAATGTGACAGAGGCATCCCTAACCCCATCAGCACACTGTCTGTGACTGTAATGTGACAGAGGCAACCCTAACCCTATCAGAACACTGTCTGTGACTGTAATGTGACAGAGGCAACCCTAACCCTATCAGCACACTGTGTGTGACTGTAATGTGACAGAGGCATCCCTAACCCTATCAGCACACTGTCTGTGACTGTAATGTGACAGAGGCAACCCTAACCCTATCAGCACACTGTCTGTGACTGTAATGTGACAGAGGCAACCCTAACCCTATCAGAACACTGTCTGTGACTGTAATGTGACAGAGGCAACCCTAACCCTATCAGAACACTGTCTGTGACTGTAATGTGACAGAGGCAACCCTAACCCTATCAGCACACTGTCTGTGACTGTAATGTGACAGAGGCAACCCTAACCCTATCAGAACACTGTCTGTGACTGTAATATGACAGAGGCAAGCCTAACCCTATCAGCACACTGTCTGTGACTGTAATGTGACAGAGGCAACCCTAACCCTATCAGCACACTGTCTGTGACTGTAATGTGACAGAGGCAACCCTAACCCCATCAGCACACTGTCTGTGACTGTAATGTGACAGAGGCATCCCTAACCCTATCAGCACACTGTCTGTGACTGTAATGTGACAGAGGCAACCCTAACCCTATCAGCACACTGTCTGTGACTGTAATGTGACAGAGGCATCCCTAACCCTATCAGCACACTGTCTGTGACTGTAATGTGACAGAGGCAACCCTAACCCTATCAGCACACTGTCTGTGACTGTAATGTGACAGAGGCATCCCTAACCCTATCAGCACACTGTCTGTGACTGTAATGTGACAGAGGCAACCCTAACCCTATCAGCACACTGTCTGTGACTGTAATGTGACAGAGGCATCCCTAACCCTATCAGCACACTGTCTGTGACTGTAATGTGACAGAGGCAACCCTAACCCTATCAGCACACTGTCTGTGACTGTAATGTGACAGAGGCAACCCTAACCCTATCAGAACACTGTCTGTGACTGTAATGTGACAGAGGCAACCCTAACCCTATCAGCACACTGTCTGTGACTGTAATGTGACAGAGGCATCCCTAACCCTATCAGCACACTGTCTGTGACTGTAATGTGACAGAGGCAACCCTAACCCTATCAGCACACTGTCTGTGACTGTAATGTGACAGAGGCAACCCTAACCCTATCAGCACACTGTCTGTGACTGTAATGTGACAGAGGCATCCCTAACCCTATCAGCACACTGTCTGTGACTGTAATGTGACAGAGGCAACCCTAACCCTATCAGCACACTGTCTGTGACTGTAATGTGACAGAGGCAACCCTAACCCTATCAGAACAATGTCTCTGACTGTAATGTGACAGAGGCATCCCTAACCCTATCAGCACACTGTCTGTGACTGTAATGTGACAGAGGCAACCCTAACCCTATCAGCACACTGTCTGTGACTGTAATGTGACAGAGGCAACCCTAACCCTATCAGAACACTGTCTGTGACTGTAATGTGACAGAGGCAACCCTAACCCTATCAGCACACTGTCTGTGACTGTAATGTGACAGAGGCAACCCTAACCCTATCAGCACACTGTCTGTGACTGTAATGTGACAGAGGCAACCCTAACCCTATCAGCACACTGTCTGTGACTGTAATGTGACAGAGGCAACCCTAACCCTATCAGAACACTGTCTGTGACTGTAATGTGACAGAGGCAACCCTAACCCTATCAGCACACTGTCTGTGACTATAATGTGACAGAGGCATCCCTAACCCCATCAGCACACTGTCTGTGACTGTAATGTGACAGAGGCAACCCTAACCCTATCAGAACACTGTCTGTGACTGTAATGTGACAGAGGCAACCCTAACCCTATCAGCACACTGTCTGTGACTGTAATGTGACAGAGGCATCCCTAACCCTATCAGCACACTGTCTGTGACTGTAATGTGACAGAGGCATCCCTAACCCTATCAGCACACTGTCTGTGACTGTAATGTGACAGAGGCAACCCTAACCCTATCAGAACACTGTCTGTGACTGTAATGTGACAGAGGCAACCCTAACCCTATCAGCACACTGTCTGTGACTGTAATGTGACAGAGGCATCCCTAACCCCATCAGCACACTGTCTGTGACTGTAATGTGACAGAGGCAACCCTAACCCTATCAGAACACTGTCTGTGACTGTAATGTGACAGAGGCAACCCTAACCCTATCAGCACACTGTCTGTGACTGTAATGTGACAGAGGCATCCCTAACCCTATCAGCACACTGTCTGTGACTGTAATGTGACAGAGGCATCCCTAACCCTATCAGCACACTGTCTGTGACTGTAATGTGACAGAGGCATCCCTAACCCTATCAGAACACTGTCTGTGACTGTAATGTGACAGAGGCAACCCTAACCCTATCAGCACACTGTCTGTGACTGTAATGTGACAGAGGCATCCCTAACCCTATCAGCACACTGTCTGTGACTGTAATGTGACAGAGGCAACCCTAACCCTATCAGCACACTGTCTGTGACTGTAATGTGACAGAGGCAACCCTAACCCTATCAGAACACTGTCTGTGACTGTAATGTGACAGAGGCAACCCTAACCCTATCAGAACACTGTCTGTGACTGTAATGTGACAGAGGCAACCCTAACCCTATCAGCACACTGTCTGTGACTGTAATGTGACAGAGGCAACCCTAACCCTATCAGCACACTGTCTGTGACTGTAATGTGACAGAGGCAACCCTAACCCTATCAGCACACTGTCTGTGACTGTAATGTGACAGAGGCAACCCTAACCCCATCAGCACACTGTCTGTGACTGTAATGTGACAGAGGCAACCCTAACCCTATCAGAACACTGTCTGTGACTGTAATGTGACAGAGGCATCCCTAACCCTATCAGCACACTGTCTGTGACTGTAATGTGACAGAGGCAACCCTAACCCTATCAGAACACTGTCTGTGACTGTAATGTGACAGAGGCAACCCTAACCCTATCAGCACACTGTCTGTGACTATAATGTGACAGAGGCATCCCTAACCCCATCAGCACACTGTCTGTGACTGTAATGTGACAGAGGCAACCCTAACCCTATCAGAACACTGTCTGTGACTGTAATGTGACAGAGGCAACCCTAACCCTATCAGCACACTGTGTGTGACTGTAATGTGACAGAGGCATCCCTAACCCTATCAGCACACTGTCTGTGACTGTAATGTGACAGAGGCAACCCTAACCCTATCAGCACACTGTCTGTGACTGTAATGTGACAGAGGCAACCCTAACCCCATCAGCACACTGTCTGTGACTGTAATGTGACAGAGGCAACCCTAACCCTATCAGAACACTGTCTGTGACTGTAATGTGACAGAGGCAACCCTAACCCTATCAGCACACCTGACTATAATGTGACAGAGGCATCCCTAACCCCTCAGCACACTGTCTGTGACTGTAATGTGACAGAGGCAACCCTAACCCTATCAGAACACTGTCTGTGACTGTAATGTGACAGAGGCAACCCTAACCCTATCAGCACACTGTGTCTGTGACTGTAATGTGACAGAGGCAACCCTAACCCTATCAGCACACTGTCTGTGACTGTAATGTGACAGAGGCAACCCTAACCCTATCAGCACACTGTCTGTGACTGTAATGTGACAGAGGCAACCCTAACCCTATCAGCACACTGTCTGTGACTGTAATGTGACAGAGGCATCCCTAACCCTATCAGCACACTGTCTGTGACTGTAATGTGACAGAGGCAACCCTAACCCTATCAGCACACTGTCTGTGACTGTAATGTGACAGAGGCAACCCTAACCCTATCAGAACACTGTCTGTGACTGTAATGTGACAGAGGCAACCCTAACCCTATCAGAACACTGTCTGTGACTGTAATGTGACAGAGGCAACCCTAACCCTATCAGCACACTGTCTGTGACTGTAATGTGACAGAGGCAACCCTAACCCTATCAGAACACTGTCTGTGACTGTAATATGACAGAGGCAAGCCTAACCCTATCAGCACACTGTCTGTGACTGTAATGTGACAGAGGCAACCCTAACCCTATCAGCACACTGTCTGTGACTGTAATGTGACAGAGGCAACCCTAACCCCATCAGCACACTGTCTGTGACTGTAATGTGACAGAGGCATCCCTAACCCTATCAGCACACTGTCTGTGACTGTAATGTGACAGAGGCAACCCTAACCCTATCAGCACACTGTCTGTGACTGTAATGTGACAGAGGCATCCCTAACCCTATCAGCACACTGTCTGTGACTGTAATGTGACAGAGGCAACCCTAACCCTATCAGCACACTGTCTGTGACTGTAATGTGACAGAGGCAACCCTAACCCTATCAGCACACTGTCTGTGACTGTAATGTGACAGAGGCAACCCTAACCCCATCAGCACACTGTCTGTGACTGTAATGTGACAGAGGCAACCCTAACCCTATCAGAACACTGTCTGTGACTGTAATGTGACAGAGGCAACCCTAACCCTATCAGCACACTGTCTGTGACTATAATGTGACAGAGGCATCCCTAACCCCATCAGCACACTGTCTGTGACTGTAATGTGACAGAGGCAACCCTAACCCTATCAGAACACTGTCTGTGACTGTAATGTGACAGAGGCAACCCTAACCCTATCAGCACACTGTGTGTGACTGTAATGTGACAGAGGCATCCCTAACCCTATCAGCACACTGTCTGTGACTGTAATGTGACAGAGGCAACCCTAACCCTATCAGCACACTGTCTGTGACTGTAATGTGACAGAGGCAACCCTAACCCTATCAGAACACTGTCTGTGACTGTAATGTGACAGAGGCAACCCTAACCCTATCAGAACACTGTCTGTGACTGTAATGTGACAGAGGCAACCCTAACCCTATCAGCACACTGTCTGTGACTGTAATATGACAGAGGCAACCCTAACCCTATCAGCACACTGTCTGTGACTGTAATGTGACAGAGGCATCCCTAACCCTATCAGCACACTGTCTGTGACTGTAATGTGACAGAGGCAACCCTAACCCTATCAGCACACTGTCTGTGACTGTAATGTGACAGAGGCAACCCTAACCCTATCAGAACACTGTCTGTGACTGTAATGTGACAGAGGCATCCCTAACCCTATCAGCACACTGTCTGTGACTGTAATGTGACAGAGGCAACCCTAACCCTATCAGCACACTGTCTGTGACTGTAATGTGACAGAGGCAACCCTAACCCTATCAGCACACTGTCTGTGACTGTAATGTGACAGAGGCATCCCTAACCCCATCAGCACACTGTCTGTGACTGTAATGTGACAGAGGCAACCCTAACCCTATCAGAACACTGTCTGTGACTGTAATGTGACAGAGGCAACCCTAACCCTATCAGCACACTGTGACTGTAATGTGAGGCTCCCTAATGTGACAGAGGCATCCCTAACCCTATCAGCACACTGTCTGTGACTGTAATGTGACAGAGGCAACCCTAACCCTATCAGCACACTGTCTGTGACTGTAATGTGACAGAGGCAACCCTAACCCTATCAGAACACTGTCTGTGACTGTAATGTGACAGAGGCAACCCTAACCCTATCAGAACACTGTCTGTGACTGAAATGTGACAGAGGCAACCCTAACCCTATCAGCACACTGTCTGTGACTGTAATGTGACAGAGGCAACCCTAACCCTATCAGAACACTGTCTGTGACTGTAATATGACAGAGGCAAGCCTAACCCTATCAGCACACTGTCTGTGACTGTAATGTGACAGAGGCAACCCTAACCCTATCAGCACACTGTCTGTGACTGTAATGTGACAGAGGCAACCCTAACCCCATCAGCACACTGTCTGTGACTGTAATGTGACAGAGGCATCCCTAACCCTATCAGCACACTGTCTGTGACTGTAATGTGACAGAGGCAACCCTAACCCTATCAGCACACTGTCTGTGACTGTAATGTGACAGAGGCATCCCTAACCCTATCAGCACACTGTCTGTGACTGTAATGTGACAGAGGCAACCCTAACCCCATCAGCACACTGTCTGTGACTGTAATGTGACAGAGGCATCCCTAACCCTATCAGCACACTGTCTGTGACTGTAATGTGACAGAGGCAACCCTAACCCTATCAGCACACTGTCTGTGACTGTAATGTGACAGAGGCATCCCTAACCCTATCAGCACACTGTCTGTGACTGTAATGTGACAGAGGCAACCCTAACCCTATCAGCACACTGTCTGTGACTGTAATGTGACAGAGGCAACCCTAACCCTATCAGAACACTGTCTGTGACTGTAATGTGACAGAGGCAACCCTAACCCTATCAGCACACTGTCTGTGACTGTAATGTGACAGAGGCAACCCTAACCCCATCAGCACACTGTCTGTGACTGTAATGTGACAGAGGCATCCCTAACCCTATCAGCACACTGTCTGTGACTGTAATGTGACAGAGGCAACCCTAACCCTATCAGCACACTGTCTGTGACTGTAATGTGACAGAGGCATCCCTAACCCTATCAGCACACTGTCTGTGACTGTAATGTGACAGAGGCAACCCTAACCCCATCAGCACACTGTCTGTGACTGTAATGTGACAGAGGCATCCCTAACCCTATCAGCACACTGTCTGTGACTGTAATGTGACAGAGGCAACCCTAACCCTATCAGCACACTGTCTGTGACTGTAATGTGACAGAGGCATCCCTAACCCTATCAGCACACTGTCTGTGACTGTAATGTGACAGAGGCAACCCTAACCCTATCAGCACACTGTCTGTGACTGTAATGTGACAGAGGCAACCCTAACCCTATCAGAACACTGTCTGTGACTGTAATGTGACAGAGGCAACCCTAACCCTATCAGAACACTGTCTGTGACTGTAATGTGACAGAGGCAACCCTAACCCTATCAGCACACTGTCTGTGACTGTAATGTGACAGAGGCATCCCTAACCCTATCAGCACACTGTCTGTGACTGTAATGTGACAGAGGCAACCCTAACCCTATCAACACACTGTCTGTGACTGTAATGTGACAGAGGCAACCCTAACCCTATCAGCACACTGTCTGTGACTATAATGTGACAGAGGTATCCCTAACCCCATCAGCACACTGTCTGTGACTGTAATGTGACAGAGGCAACCCTAACCCTATCAGAACACTGTCTGTGACTGTAATGTGACAGAGGCAACCCTAACCCTATCAGCACACTGTCTGTGACTGTAATGTGACAGAGGCAACCCTAACCCTATCAGAACACTGTCTGTGACTGTAATGTGACAGAGGCAACCCTAACCCTATCAGCACACTGTCTGTGACTGTAATGTGACAGAGGCATCCCTAACCCTATCAGCACACTGTCTGTGACTGTAATGTGACAGAGGCAACCCTAACCCTATCAGCACACTGTCTGTGACTGTAATGTGACAGAGGCATCCCTAACCCTATCAGCACACTGTCTGTGACTGTAATGTGACAGAGGCAACCCTAACCCTATCAACACACTGTCTGTGACTGTAATGTGACAGAGGCAACCCTAACCCTATCAGAACACTGTCTGTGACTGTAATGTGACAGAGGCAACCCTAACCCTATCAGCACACTGTGTGTGACTGTAATGTGACAGAGGCATCCCTAACCCTATCAGCACACTGTCTGTGACTGTAATGTGACAGAGGCAACCCTAACCCTATCAGCACACTGTCTGTGACTGTAATGTGACAGAGGCAACCCTAACCCTATCAGAACACTGTCTGTGACTGTAATGTGACAGAGGCAACCCTAACCCTATCAGAACACTGTCTGTGACTGTAATGTGACAGAGGCAACCCTAACCCTATCAGCACACTGTCTGTGACTGTAATATGACAGAGGCAACCCTAACCCTATCAGCACACTGTCTGTGACTGTAATGTGACAGAGGCATCCCTAACCCTATCAGCACACTGTCTGTGACTGTAATGTGACAGAGGCAACCCTAACCCTATCAGCACACTGTCTGTGACTGTAATGTGACAGAGGCAACCCTAACCCTATCAGAACACTGTCTGTGACTGTAATGTGACAGAGGCAACCCTAACCCTATCAGCACACTGTCTGTGACTGTAATGTGACAGAGGCAACCCTAACCCTATCAGAACACTGTCTGTGACTGTAATATGACAGAGGCAAGCCTAACCCTATCAGCACACTGTCTGTGACTGTAATGTGACAGAGGCAACCCTAACCCTATCAGCACACTGTCTGTGACTGTAATGTGACAGAGGCAACCCTAACCCCATCAGCACACTGTCTGTGACTGTAATGTGACAGAGGCAACCCTAACCCTATCAGCACACTGTGTGTGACTGTAATGTGACAGAGGCAACCCAACCCTATCAGCACACTGTCTGTGACTGTAATGTGACAGAGGCAACCCTAACCCTATCAGCACACTGTCTGTGACTGTAATGTGACAGAGGCAACCCTAACCCTATCAGAACACTGTCTGTGACTGTAATGTGACAGAGGCAACCCTAACCCTATCAGAACACTGTCTGTGACTGAAATGTGACAGAGGCAACCCTAACCCTATCAGCACACTGTCTGTGACTGTAATGTGACAGAGGCAACCCTAACCCTATCAGAACACTGTCTGTGACTGTAATATGACAGAGGCAAGCCTAACCCTATCAGCACACTGTCTGTGACTGTAATGTGACAGAGGCAACCCTAACCCTATCAGCACACTGTCTGTGACTGTAATGTGACAGAGGCAACCCTAACCCCATCAGCACACTGTCTGTGACTGTAATGTGACAGAGGCATCCCTAACCCTATCAGCACACTGTCTGTGACTGTAATGTGACAGAGGCAACCCTAACCCTATCAGCACACTGTCTGTGACTGTAATGTGACAGAGGCATCCCTAACCCTATCAGCACACTGTCTGTGACTGTAATGTGACAGAGGCAACCCTAACCCCATCAGCACACTGTCTGTGACTGTAATGTGACAGAGGCATCCCTAACCCTATCAGCACACTGTCTGTGACTGTAATGTGACAGAGGCAACCCTAACCCTATCAGCACACTGTCTGTGACTGTAATGTGACAGAGGCATCCCTAACCCTATCAGCACACTGTCTGTGACTGTAATGTGACAGAGGCAACCCTAACCCTATCAGCACACTGTCTGTGACTGTAATGTGACAGAGGCATCCCTAACCCTATCAGCACACTGTCTGTGACTGTAATGTGACAGAGGCAACCCTAACCCTATCAGAACACTGTCTGTGACTGTAATGTGACAGAGGCAACCCTAACCCTATCAGAACACTGTCTGTGACTGTAATGTGACAGAGGCATCCCTAACCCTATCAGCACACTGTCTGTGACTGTAATGTGACAGAGGCAACCCTAACCCTATCAGAACACTGTCTGTGACTGTAATGTGACAGAGGCAACCCTAACCCTATCAGCACACTGTCTGTGACTGTAATGTGACAGAGGCAACCCTAACCCCATCAGCACACTGTCTGTGACTGTAATGTGACAGAGGCATCCCTAACCCTATCAGCACACTGTCTGTGACTGTAATGTGACAGAGGCAACCCTAACCCTATCAGCACACTGTCTGTGACTGTAATGTGACAGAGGCATCCCTAACCCTATCAGCACACTGTCTGTGACTGTAATGTGACAGAGGCAACCCTAACCCCATCAGCACACTGTCTGTGACTGTAATGTGACAGAGGCATCCCTAACCCTATCAGCACACTGTCTGTGACTGTAATGTGACAGAGGCAACCCTAACCCTATCAGCACACTGTCTGTGACTGTAATGTGACAGAGGCATCCCTAACCCTATCAGCACACTGTCTGTGACTGTAATGTGACAGAGGCAACCCTAACCCCATCAGCACACTGTCTGTGACTGTAATGTGACAGAGGCATCCCTAACCCTATCAGCACACTGTCTGTGACTGTAATGTGACAGAGGCAACCCTAACCCTATCAGCACACTGTCTGTGACTGTAATGTGACAGAGGCATCCCTAACCCTATCAGCACACTGTCTGTGACTGTAATGTGACAGAGGCAACCCTAACCCTATCAGCACACTGTCTGTGACTGTAATGTGACAGAGGCAACCCTAACCCTATCAGAACACTGTCTGTGACTGTAATGTGACAGAGGCAACCCTAACCCTATCAGAACACTGTCTGTGACTGTAATGTGACAGAGGCAACCCTAACCCTATCAGAACACTGTCTGTGACTGTAATGTGACAGAGGCATCCCTAACCCTATCAGCACACTGTCTGTGACTGTAATGTGACAGAGGCAACCCTAACCCTATCAGCACACTGTCTGTGACTGTAATGTGACAGAGGCATCCCTAACCCTATCAGCACACTGTCTGTGACTGTAATGTGACAGAGGCAACCCTAACCCTATCAGAACACTGTCTGTGACTGTAATGTGACAGAGGCAACCCTAACCCTATCAGCACACTGTGTGTGACTGTAATGTGACAGAGGCATCCCTAACCCTATCAGCACACTGTCTGTGACTGTAATGTGACAGAGGCAACCCTAACCCTATCAGCACACTGTCTGTGACTGTAATGTGACATAGGCAACCCTAACCCTATCAGAACACTGTCTGTGACTGTAATGTGACAGAGGCAACCCTAACCCTATCAGAACACTGTCTGTGACTGTAATGTGACAGAGGCAACCCTAACCCTATCAACACACTGTCTGTGACTGTAATGTGACAGAGGCAACCCTAACCCTATCAGAACACTGTCTGTGACTGTAATATGACAGAGGCAAGCCTAACCCTATCAGCACACTGTCTGTGACTGTAATGTGACAGAGGCAACCCTAACCCTATCAGCACACTGTCTGTGACTGTAATGTGACAGAGGCAACCCTAACCCCATCAGCACACTGTCTGTGACTGTAATGTGACAGAGGCATCCCTAACCCTATCAGCACACTGTCTGTGACTGTAATGTGACAGAGGCAACCCTAACCCCATCAGCACACTGTCTGTGACTGTAATGTGACAGAGGCATCCCTAACCCTATCAGCACACTGTCTGTGACTGTAATGTGACAGAGGCAACCCTAACCCTATCAGCACACTGTCTGTGACTGTAATGTGACAGAGGCAACCCTAACCCTATCAGCACACTGTCTGTGACTGTAATGTGACAGAGGCAACCCTAACCCCATCAGCACACTGTCTGTGACTGTAATGTGACAGAGGAAACCCTAACCCCATCAGCACACTGTCTATAGCACACTGTCAACAACACACTTATATCATCAAGTGGTTATCAAACATTATCTTGCCAAAATATCTGTTCCAATCTTTTCTATTGTAATTATATTGATTAATATTGATTGATTATCAATTCAATGCATCAGGTGTTTCCTTGTGTTTGCTGCCATGGTTACAGCTGGCCAATGCTTTATGGATATAGTATTGCTCTATTGTTTCCATTATCAAAACCACATGCCTGTCTACCATGCCTGTCTAGGGCGGTAGGCAGCTATAAAAAATTGTGTGGTTTCAGGGATGTTACCTGTGGTGTGTGTGTGTGCTATCGTTTGTGTGTCTAAGCAAAACAACATGGTTACCACAGGGAGGAGTCTCTATTTACTAAGTAAACAACATATTACGTCCGATGGAGAAGGAAATTAAATGAACAAGCAAATAAAAGAGTAGTAATCTGAAAGATACCAACTGACCGCTAGCGAGGCAGAGGAAACCCGGTCCCTGGCGCTACATTCCACCGTTCTGAGAACACTGCTCAGTCATTGTGATGTCATTAGAGGGAGTCCTAAGGTTCTATATTCTGTCACCAACACAGTCATGCCCAGGTAGAACACCTAGCGAGCTGTCAGATTGTCAAAACACTACCTATTGTACCTCTACAGAACGGAACGTGATGTTCCAGAGACAACCACAAAATCTTTATTGTCAGGTCTTGTATGTAGAATAAGCTTGATGGTTGAAACACGTCCTTTTGAGACTGCTGGTATGGAAATTGTTAAGATGCACAATGGAAGATTTGCCTCCAGGGGTGGTCTTAACCCAAAAAGGGTCACCTAAATAGCCAGAAAAACAGTTGAGGAATTAGGAACAAATAGTTGATCTTCATCCGTCTCTGTCTGGCCCTGACCTCACTGACCGGCTGTGACTGACAATGTTTATTTGGTTGGAAGGATCCCTCAGGTCCAGCGGGACAGCTCTGTCTCTGCCACATCCTCTCATCTTCTCTATATTAATACATCAAAAAGCATAGGCAGCAGCTGTGTTGTAATGTCCACCCTGACGGTAGGGAGTGTAGGTTATAATGATAGGAACATAAACACAGTTGTCACCATGGGAGGCATCAGAGAGGCCGACTGGAGAGCCCTGTCTTCATACTGTAACTTATTATTGGCCATGAGTAGTATGTTCCTTCCTTCTCTCTCCAACTCAACACACTTCTACTCCCCTCTATCTTCCTGGCTGGTCAGGCAAGCAGTTACTTTGAGCTTAGAAGAGTATAACAGAGCTTGAATGTAGAATGTAGAACTAAGAATTTAAACTTAGAACTAAGAACTTAGACCTTTGAACTTAGAACTAAGAACTCTTCCCTGGCAGAAATAAAAATGTCCACATTTCTTTTACCCCAGGACTTCCTCAAGCATCTGTGAAAGGCAGCGTCTTCTGTATCTGTTTTGGCACAGTAAGCATCGCCTCAGAGCCTAGCATGGGAATATGGTCCATTTGTCTCAGGGATTCCCCCTCTGCCCAACACACACACACACACACACACACGGGCCTCACTCCCGCCTGCCTGGCCGGAGACATTTAGGATTTAAAAGGCAGCATTGTCTGAAGGGTTTGTGGAATGGAGATATACGACCCTGACATTCCCCAGTGCCTGACTAACAGCCTGATCTACCAACTCCTATTACCCAAAGAATAGAGACTGATACAACCTGAACCACCAACTCCTATTACCCAGATAATAGAGACTGATACAACCTGAACCACCAACTACTGTTACCCAGATAATAGAGACTGATACAACCTGAACCACCATCTACTGTTACCCAAAGAATAGAGACTGATACAACCTGAACTACCAACTCCTGTTACCCAAATAACAGAGACTGATACAACCTGAACCACCAACTCCTATTACCCAAAGAATAGAGACTGATACAACCTGATCTACCAACTCCTATTACCCAGATAATAGAGACCGATACAGCCTGATCTACCAACTCCTGTTACCCAGATAATAGAGACCGATACAGCCTGATCCACCAACTCCTGTTACCCAGATAATAGAGACCGATACAGCCTGATCTACCAACTCCTGTTACCCAGATAATAGAGACCGATACAGCCTGATCTACCAACTCCTGTTACCCAGATAATAGAGACCGATACAGCCTGAACCACCAACTCCTATTACCCAGATAATAGAGACTGATACAACCTGAATCACCAACTCCTATTACCCAGATAATAGAGACCGATACAGCCTGATCTACCAACTCCTGTTACCCAGATAATAGAGACCGATACAGCCTGATCTACCAACTCCTGTTACCCAAAGAATAGAGACTGATACAACCTGAACTACCAACTCCTGTTACCCAGATAATAGAGAGCTACAGATTTGACTGCTAGATACTTGGCATTAAGAACCGGAGTAGAGGGGTTGATTCTGGGTAGAAAGCCCTGGAGAAGAGATGTTAGATACAGGGTAGAAAAGTTTCTGGACAGACCAGGCCCCAGGGAGGGACGTCAGTGGAGGCTGCTGAGAGGAGAACCACTCATAATAATGGCCTGAACGGAGCAAATGGAATGGCATCTAACACATGGAAACCATGGAAACCATGTGTTTGATGTATTTGATACCATTCCATTGATTCCGCTCCTGTCATTACCACGAGCCCTTCCTCCCCAACTAAGGGCCCACCAACCTCCTGTGAGGAAAGTGTATCATGGAAAGTAAGCTGCTGTAGAGAGGAAGAGAGAAAGTGTTGTACTTTGTGGTGAAATGGCTATTGTTTGTAATAATGTGTACTGCTTTTACAACATTCGATTGCTTCTTTCATGCAAGTAATTTGCTTGTTATTCGAGTGAGTGGTGAGTGGTGGTGGTGAGTGAGTGGTGAGTGGTGAGTGGTGAGTGAGTGGTGGTGGTGAGTGGTGGTGAGTGGTGGTGGTGAGTGAGTGAAGTGAGTGAGTGGTGAGTGAGTGAAGTGAGTGAGTGGTGAGTGAGTGAAGTGAGTGAGTGAGTGAGTGAGTGGTGAGTGGTGAGTGGTGAGTGAGTGAGTGAGTGGTGAGTGGTGAGTGAGTGAGTGAGTGAGTGAGTGAGTGAGTGAGTGAGTGAGTGAGTGAGTGAGAGTAATCAAGAGCGTAAGAGACCTGGAGGGAAAAAGCGATTGATGGTGTAATCACTGCTATCTATAACCCACAACAGCCAGCATTCACAGAACATTCTTTTTATGCTTTTAAACATCAAATGATGATGTTGTGTTGTGAACACATCTCTATGACACCCTCATCAACAGAGTGGATCTGTGCAGTACAGTCCAACCTAGGGGCAATGTCTCAAGGTCCCAAGTCCAATGATGAGGTGCTGTACAACAGACATGGATTCAAATACTACTTGAAATCATTTGAAATACTGTATTTGTGCTTGATTGAGCTTGCCTGTCGCAAAGGAACCAATACAAAGTGTCAAAGCTGAAACCTCGCCCCACTGGCAGTCCAGGCAGGCTAAAGCAAAAGCTCAAATGGATTTGAAAATATTCAAATAGTTATTGAACCAATATCTGCTGTATAGCAATATACTGTGTTAATGGTGCAATAAATAGAGTATTGTGATATTGGTCCTGGAGGATTACAGAGTCTGGGATGTGGAAACTGATTTTATTATAGAAAGGAAACCGCTGCTCTGATGATGAAAGGTGCTGAAAAGGTAAAAGGTTGAAAAGTTTGCTCTTCAAACATGTTGAAAATTGTAAAACGGTCATAAATCACGCACACACACACGCACACGCACACGCACACACACACACACACACACACACACACACACACACACACACACACACACACGCACACGCACACGCACGCACACACACGCACACGCACACACGCACACACACACACGCACGCACGCACTCACAGTACCTGTCAGTTTATTTCAGGAGTTGTAAATATTTAACTAGAGCTGTTGGACATTTTCTTACCCAACACCCACTGACAGGGCCGTCCAAGCTACTGAGGAATGAGGCTGAGAGTACCCATGTGTGCCAGTGACATACCAGAGCTGTCTCAGAAGAGTTTCACTTCCAAGAATCACACCCAGGAAAGTGTAAATGACTTTCACTGTAAGACCTTATCTTGCTGTTCCTGATTGAGAGATAAAAAATAGGCCTTGTCTTCCTGAAAGACAAAGGAACATATGAATGCATCACAGTCTTGGTGGCTTAATCACTGATACAGATGTATTACTGTATATTTCCAGGACTCCTGGGTGTGTATGTGTATTGATGCTTCTTTGTGTTTGGCAAGAAACAGAAGCCAGTTGGTAAAGGGACATTCATTTATTAATTCTACCTCAGTCACTCTGAACCCAGCCTTCCATCTACTGCTATACAGCTGACAGGGAGGGATCTCTCTCTCATACTTTCTCTCTCTCTCCTAACTCTTTAATTGTCCTTATTTTCTTTGTCCCTCCCGCATAATCTTATACAGTACAGATCGGAAGTAATTATCCACCAATCAGATCCCCCCTAGTTCAGTCACATCAGGTGACGTAGCTAGTAGGCACTGTCAGGTTATGTGTTGCAGATTGCAGATACCTTGCATAGTATACAAGGTTGTCTTGCATTATGAGAGCCTGAGGCTAGCGTGTCACTGAAACAATGGCAGTTATCCACAGGCTTAGCCTGTGGGCTAAAACTAGAGAATGCAGTGGGACACATAGTTTTGAGTTTTGAGTTTCTCTCTCTCTCCCACATCTGCTAGGGGAAGCATTCCACCGGGGATAAGTGATGTGTTTGTTAGAGAAACAGCTTTGATGTACTTGAGAACTGCTCTGTCATATACTGACTGTCTCAGGTTACTGCTGCTACTGTGTAACTCAGCTCTTCTATTCAGCTGGTCTGCTCAGCTGGTCTATTCAGCTGGTCTATTCAGCTGGTCTGCTCAGCTGGTCTATTCAGCTGGTCTGCTCAGCTGGTCCATTCAGCTGGTCTGCTCAGCTGGTCTATTCAGCTGGTCTGCTCAGCTGGTCTATTCAGCTGGTCTGCTCAGCTGGTCTGCTCAGCTGGTCTATTCAGCTGGTCTATTCAGCTGGTCTGCTCAGCTGGTCTATTCAGCTGGTCTATTCAGCTGGTCTGCTCAGCTGGTCTATTCAGCTGGTCTATTCAGCTGGTCTATTCACCTGGTCTATTCAGCTGGTCTGCTCAGCTGGTCTATTCAGCTGGTCTATTCAGCTGGTCTATTCAGCTGGTCTATTCAGCTGGTCTATTCAGCTGGTCTGCTCAGCTGGTCTATTCAGCTGGTCTGCTCAGCTGGTCTATTCAGCTGGTCTATTCACCTGTCTGATCTCAAAGATGAAGAAGGGTAGCCCCGGGCAACACTTTACACTCCTTCACTGCCTCCCTCGCTCCTCTCCTCCACGCCTCATTTATCACATTCCTCTGTTTTCCTGTCAGAGCATGTTGGAGAGCTGAAATAGAGTGTGTCAGAGGGTTACCATCAGTAGCTAATTCAAACATTGTCATAAACAGTACCTTTCCATAGCTCCAGGTGCCCTAGGCAGGGAGTCAAGCTGATGGCGGTTTGTTGGGTATGCACCTTTTAAAGGCAATGTTCATGGAGACCACATTCACTGTAGCTTATAAATGACAAAGCTGATCGGACTGAATCCTGTCCCGACTCTAGCTCAGCGTCTATTTATATTAGGAATCTACTACAGTACGTACACCTACAAACAATCTTAGCCTTTCATTCCCAGTCTCTAATGTCTAACCTCACACTAGCTACAGTCAGTACACCCTCAAAACAACAGCAGAGGTATTTGTCATCCTGTTTCAACATTCAGCAACAGTACATGATCATCTTGGTTTTTCCAAAGAACTGCATAGCAGACCTCTAACTGGCATTCACACACACTGTAACGAGGACACAGGTAGTCAGGAAACAGGTGCAGATGGTGAGATAAATAATAACGAACAAAACAAGAAAAGCATCTGGACATGACGACAGAACCAATACTGCCAGATGACTAAGGTTGATGAGGGCTATACGATGGGAGAGTTATCAGGGTGGTGATGAAGTCCAGGTGTGCTTAACGATGGGGAGCAGGTGTGCACAATGATGGTTGCCAGGTGTGCATAATGATGGTTGCCAGGTGTGCGCAATGTGGGTTGCCAGGACTGGTGGTTAGTAGACCGGCGACATCGAGGGCTGCAAGGAGGGAGTAGGCGTAGTGGCAACCGCCCACCTGTTTTCAGCTAAAAACATATATATATACACAGTGTATTCAGAAAGTATTCAGACCCCTTGAATTTTTCTACATGCTGTTACTTTACAGCCAATATCCCATAACGACAAAGTGAAAACAGGTTTTTAGACATTTTTGCAAATGTATTAAAAATAAAAACAGAAATACCTTATTTACATAAGTATTCAGACTCTTTGCTATGAGACTGTTTCCATTGATCATTCTTGAAATGATTCTACAACTTGATTGGTGTCCACATTTGGTAAATTTGAATTAATTGGACATGATTTGGAAAGGCACAAACCTGTCTATATAAGGTCCCATAGTTGACAGTGCATGTCAGAGCAAAAACCAAGCCATGAGGTTGAAGAAATTGTCTGTTGAGCTCTGAGACAGGATTGTGTCGAGGCACAGATCTGGGGAAGGGTACCAAAAACAATCTGCAGAATTGAAGGTCCCCAAGAACACAGTGGCCTCCATCATTCTTAAATGGAAGAAGTTTGGAACCACCAAGGCTCTTCCTAGAGCTGGCCGCCTGGAAAAACTGAACAATCGGGGGAGAAGGGCCTTGGTCAAGGAGATGACCAAGAACCCGATGGTCACTCTGACAGAGCTTCAGAGTTCCTCTGTGGAGATGGGAGAACCTTCCAGAAGAGCAACCATCTTTACAGCACTCCACCAATCAGGCCTTTATGGTAGAGTTGCCAGAAGGAAGCCACTCCTCAGGAAAAAATGCATATGACAGCCTGCTTGGAGTTTGCCAAAAGGCACATAAAGGACTCTCGGACCATGAGAAACAAGATTCTCTGGTCTGATGAAACCAAGATTTAACTCTTTGGTCTTAAAGCTAAGTGTCACGTCTGGAGGAAACCTGGCACCATCCCTACGGTGAAGCATGGTGGTGGCAGCATCATGCTGTGGGGTTGTTTTTCAGTGGGGGATAGATGAACGGAGCAAAGAACAGAGAGATCCTTGATGAAAACCTGCTCCAGAGCGCGCAGGACTTCAGACTGAGGTGAAGGTTCACCTTCAACAGGACAATGGCTCTAAGCACACAGCCAAGACAACGCAGGAGTGGCTTCGGGACAAGTCTCTGAATGTCCTTGGGGGTTCAAGCCTGGACTTGAACCCGATCGAAAATCTCTGGAGAGAACTGAAAATAGCTGTACAGCGACATTCCCCGTTCAACCTGACAGAGCTTGAGAGGATCTGCAGAAAATAAAGAGAGAAACTCCCCAAATACAGGTGTGCCAAGCTTGTAGCGTCATTCCCAATAAGACTCAAGGCTGTAATCGCTGCCAAAGGTGCTGCAACAAAGTACTGAGTAAAGACTGAATAACTTTGTAAATGTCATATTTCATTTGTTATTTTTAATGCATTTGCAAACAAAATCCCCCAAAACATTTTTGCTTTGTCATTATGGGGTATTGCGTGTAGAGTGATGAGGGGAAAAAACGATTTAATTAATTTTAGAATATGGCTGTGATGTAACAAAATGAGGGAAAAGTCAAGGGGTCTGAATACTTTCCGATTGCTCTGTACAGTATATGTATATATTTTTTAGGGGGGCTTGCCTGTTTTGCATGTTATTTTGGCATTCATACATGTCACATATCAATTTGATATGACATCAAATGACATATCTACTGTAGCTTTGATTGGATGGATCATGTCTACATTATACTTTCAAAATATTAGCTAGCAAGCTAGCAAGCTAGCAATCATCATCATGAATCAAGTCGACAATCTACTGGCAAATAATTGTTTATCCTTGTCATATGAAGAGAAATAATGAAGAGAAATTATAGATAAAACATATCGGTGCTCATCGGCCATTGGACATAAACATTACACAACAAGTTGGAAATTGCAAATTCAACAATGAGTAGTTTGGAAGGAATCAATAGCTAACTGCAAGCATTGCAAAGCAACCACTAGCCTGCTATTCAGTGGAGTGGGTGTGTAGTGCCAAGTCTGAGTTTAAGGGTCTCTTTTCCAAGGTTAAAAGGATAAACATTCAACATTGGTCATGCTGTCAATCCAGCATGACTTCTGCCACACTTAAAACAACTGGAAACTCGGGAACTGGGTAATCTGGGAAAAATGAGCTCCGACTCAGAAAATACATTTTGAACGGTCATCCAACTCGAAATTGTAAGTCGGGAACTCAGGACTCTTTCTAGAGCTCCGACTTGAAGATCACTGACATTATAATTCCAAGTCAGGAACTCAGGACTCTTTCTAGAGCTCCGACTTGAAGATCACTGACGTCATCATGATTCTACCATGTTTTTTTCAGATTTCCCAGTTGTCTTGAGAGCACCATAAATCCAGAGAATGCCTGACTTTGATGACAAAGTTTGATGAGATGAAACCTAGGAAGAAACCTAGAGAGGAACCAGGCTCTGAGGGGAGGCCAGTCCTCTTCTGGCTGTGCCGGGTGGAGATTATAACAGAACATGGCCAAGATGTTCAAATGTTCATAGATGACCAGCAGGGTCAAATAATAATAATCACAGTAGTTGTTGAGGGTGCAACAGGTCAGCACCTCAGGAGTAAATGTCAGTTGGCTTTTCATAGCCGATCATTCAGAGATAGAGATGTCAGGTGCGGTAGAGAAAGAGAGTCGAAAACAGAAGGTGGGACACAAGGTAGCACGTCCGGTGAACAGGTCAGGGTTCCATTGCTGCAGGCAGAACAGTTGAAACTGGAGAAGCAGCACGACCAGGTGGACTGGGGGCAGCAATGAGTCATCAGGTCAGGTAGACCCCAGAGAAGAGGTCCCCCGAGAAGAGGGAAAGAGAGTAAGAGAGTTAGAGGGAGCATGCTTAAATTCACACAGGACACCGGATAAGACAAGGAAAATACTCCAGATATAACAGACTGATCCTAGACCCAGACACATAAACTATTGCACCGTAAATACTGGAGGCTGAGACAGGAGGGGTTGGGAGACACTGTGGCCCTGTCCAACGATACCCCTGAATAGGGCCAAACAGGCAGGATATAATCCCACCCACTTTGTCAAAGCACAGCCCCCACACCACTTGAGACAAGGCCGAGTATAAAAGATCTTCCCCACGGCACGAAGGGGGGCGCCAACCCGGACAGGAAGACCACGTCAGTGACTCAACCCACCCCTCCTAGGGACGGCATGGGAGAGCACCAGTAATCCAGTGACTCAGCCCCTGTAATAGGGTTAGAGGCAGAAAATCTCAGTGGAGAGAGGTGAACCGGCCAGTCAGAGACAGCAAGGGCGGTTCGTTGTTCCAGCCTCTCCATTCACCTTCGCGAACCCTGGTCCAGACTACACTCTTTTTTTAAATTTATTTTACCTTTATTTTACTAGGCAAGTCAGTTAAGAACAAATTCTTATTTTCAATGACGGCCTAGGAACAGTGGGTTAACTGCCTGTTGGGTTAACTGCCTGTTCAGGGGCAGAACGACAGATTTGTACCTTGTCAGCTCGGGGATTCGAACTTGCAACCTTTCGGTTACTAGTCCAATGCTCTAACCACTAGGCTACCCTGCCGCCCCAATGAAGAGATGAGTCTTCAATAAAGACTTAAAGGTCGAGACAGAGTCTGCGTCTCTCACAGGCAGAACATTCCATAAAAATTGAGCTCTATAGGACAAATCCCTGCCTCCAGCTGTTTGCTTAGAAATTCTAGGGACAATTAGGAGGCCTGCGTCTTGTGACCGTAGCGTATGTGTAGGTACGGCAGGACCAAATCGGAAAGATAGGTAGGAGCAAGCCCATGTAATGCTTTGTAGGTTAGCAGTAAAACCTTGAAATCAGCCCTAGCCTTAACATGAAGCCAGTGTAGTGAGGCTAGCACTGGAGTAATATGATCACATTGTTTGGTTCTTGTCAAGATTCTAGCAACCATGTTTAGCAATAACTGGAGTTAATTTAGTACTTAATCCGTGTAGCCGGAAAGTAGAGCATTGCAGTAGTCTAATCTAGAAGTGACAAAAGCATGGATTTTTGCAATGTTTTGTAGATCGGAATAAAACAGTCTTGATATGTTTGTCAAAAGAGAGATCAGGGTCCAGAGTAATGCTGAGGTCCTTCACAGTTTTATTTGAGACAACTGTACAATCATAAAGAATACTTGTCAGATCCAACAGAAGATCTTTTTGTTTCTTGGGACCTAGAACTAGCATCTCTGTTTTGTTCGAGTTTAAAAGTAAAACATTTTCCGCCATCCACTTCCTTATGTCTGAAACACAGGCTTCAAGGGAGGGCAATTTTGGGGCTTCACCATGTTTCATCAAAATATACAGCTGTGTATCGTAGCAGTGAAAGCTGTGTATAGCAGTGAAAGTTAACATTATGTTTCTGAATGACATCACCAAGAGGTAACATTTATAGAGACAAACTGATATCTTTCCAACGGATAAGATCTAAACCAGGCCAGAACTTGTCCGTGTAGACCAATTTGGGTTTCCAATCTCTCCAAAATGAATGTGGTGATCGATGGTATCAAAAGCAGCACTAAGGTCTAGGAGCAGATGCAGAGCCTTGGTCTGACGCCATTAAAATGTTATTTACCACCTTCACGAGTGCAGTCTCAGTGCTATGATGGGGTCTAAAACCAGACTGAAGCGTTCCTGGTGCACAGACTTGGTGGTGCACATGTAGCCTATAACCTGACTTGGTGTACAGGGAGAATACTGTAAGAATGGCCCATGTTCTGAATTCTGTCGCTGTACATTTCAAAAGTGCTGAACAAATAGTTATATTGACTATGTCCATCCTATCTCATTCATTAATGTCTTAATGGATATTACGGATTGCCTCTTATCTGCTTGTCGTCCCCTTGTGCCATAGTTTGTATGTTTCAATTGTCAGTAGAAACCGCATTTGTTTAAGCAAGTCAGCCACATCAGCTAAGGCAGTAAATGAGGCTGAATGAACTGTTTCCCTGCCAGACAAGGCTCCGCTGAGAGCCAGGTGCAGCAGTGGTACGCTGTTGGAACTCTGCTGATGGGACAGCTTTATGTAGGCCCTAACCGTTTGTGGGCACCATTAGTCACCGTTACAGTGCCATTAATGTATTGTTTAGTGTTGTGTTATGTTGTGTGGTGGCTTGCTGGCATGCATAACAAATGTTTTTTTTAAATTCCACACCAAGATTTACATGTTAAAATCACCAGTGAGTAGGCGTGACACACACACACACACACAAAGCAGAAACCTCGTAAAGTAAAGCAAGTTATTCTAGAACCTCTTTAGTTCAATAGAAGTCTTTACTGGTGTGAAACCCACTGTTCCTTCGTCAGAGGGTCTGTCAACGACACTATCAAAGACAGGAAATGGGGGAGTGTGTGAGTGTGTGTGAGTGTTTTACCATCACTACATTCAGATGCCCACTGCTTATTTGCTACACTCATTCAGACCGCTAAAGGTCAAGCAAGAATAAAAACAACGAGTTTTACAGTGGGACTTCCACAGTGTTACAGTGTTACAGTGCAGTCAGGTCCCTTGGTCTCTCCCGCTTTCATCTCCAGGACCACCAGAACAATCTACCTTCCTCCACTTCCTCAGACCAAAGTCTACAATGTTGATTCAGCCTCTCTATAGTTATGGGACAGCAGACGGGAGACATCTGCGTCCCACATAGCACCCTATTCTCTATTTAGTGCCCTTCTTTTGAGAACCTCCTTACATCTGGCCTCAAAGTGCCCTACATTTGGGCCTACTGTCATGAAAGGCACTTTGAGGCCAGAGGCATGCAGCCCATTGAAACTAATGCCACCTCAATTTGATGCCTTTTTAGGATGAAAATGTTAAATATAGGGCCTCCCGAGTGGGGCAGTGGTCTAAGGCACTGCATCGCAGTGCTAGCTGTGCCACTAGAGATTCTGGGTTTGAGTCCAGGCTCTGTCTCAGCCGGCCGTGACCGGGAGGCATATTGGGCGGCACACAATCGGCCCAGCATCGTCCAGGTTAGGGAGGGTTTGGCCGGCAGGGATATCCTTGTCTCATCGCGCACTAGCAACTCCTGTGGCGGGCCGGGCGCAGTGCACACTGACACAGTTGCCAGGTGTACGGTGTTTCCTCTGACACATTGGTGCGACTGGCTTCCGGGTTGGATGGTCATTCTGTCAAGAAGCAGTGCGGCTTATTTGGGTTGTGTTTCGGAGGACGCATGGCTCTCGACCTTCACCTCTCCCGAGTCCGTACAGGAGTAGCAAGGATGAGACAAGACTGTAACTACCAATTGGGGAGCAAAAATGTTAAGAAGTTAAATATATAGGGTGTGTTGGGAAAGTATTCACACCCCTTGAGTTTTTCCACATTTTGTTAGGTCACAGCCTTATTCTAAAATTAAATTGTTTATTTCCTCATAGATCTACACACAATGCCACATAACGGCTAAGCAAAAACAGGTTTTTGGAATTTTTACAAATTTAACCCTCCCCCCGAAAAGAAATAGCCCATATGACCACCGAGTGCTGAAGCGCGTCTTTTCTCATTTGCAACACTCACTACCGAGTTCCAAACTGCCTCTGGAAGCAACGTCAGAACAAGAACTGTTTGTTGGGAGCTTCATGAAATGGTTCACAAGCCGAAGATCACCGTGCGCAATGCCAAGAGTCGGCTGGAGTGGTGTAAAGCTCACCGCTATGGACTCTAGAGCAGTGGGAACGCGTTATCTGGATTGATGAGTCACGCTTCACCATCTGGTAGTCTGGCGGACTAATCTGGGTTTGGCGGATGCTAGGAGAAAGCTACCTGCCGCAATGTATGGTGCCAACTGTAAAGTTTGGCGGAGGAGGAATAATTGTCGGGGGCTGTTTTTCATGGTTCGGGCTAGGGCCCTTAGTTCCAGTGAAGGGAAATCTTGACGCTACAGCATACAATGACATTCCAGATGATTCTGTGCATCTAGTGGAAAGCCTTCCCAGAAGAGTGGAGGTTGTTATAGCAGCAAAAGGGGGACCAACTCCATATTAATGTCCATGATTTTGGAGTGAGATGTTTGATGAGCAGGTGTCCACATACTTTTGGTCATACAACGTATCTTTTAACCAGAGTCAATCTTGACGTCTGTCTGCACTGAGAAATTCCGTGACATCACAGACCCTCCCTCTTGTCTCGTGTTTTCTGGCCTCCCTCCGTCTGTCTGTTTCTTTCCTCTGCCAGCTTCTCTCCTCTGCTCTGTCCCTTCCTCCCTCACTCTCTCCTTCCTTCCGTTGTGTTATGAGTCGGAACAGGACCTTGGCAGGGAGAATTTGGTAACACGAGCACAGTTGGTTGAGAGAGAGGGAGAGAGAGAGAGAAAAAGAGAGAAAGAGAAAGAGAGAAAGAGTGGGCAGAGAGAAGTCAAAGAGTCGTTCTGAGCTGCGTCATACTTCACAAGAAAACCACACACAACAGTGGGCAAAGTCAGTGTTACAGCCAGTCAGAGTGTTACAGCCAGTCAGAGTGTTATAGTCTCTGTATTATAATCAGTGTGTTACAGCCAGTCAGTGTGTTACAGCCAGTCAGAGTGTTACAGCCAGTCAGAGTGTTACAGCCAGTCAGAGTGTTACAGCCAGTCAGAGTGTTACAGCCAGTCAGAGTGTTACAGCCAGTCAGTGTGTTACAGCCAGTCAGTGTGTTACAGCCAGTCAGAGTGTTATAGTCTTTGTATTATAATCAGTGTGTTACAGCCAGTCAGAGTGTTACAGCCAGTCAGAGTGTTACAGCCAGTCAGAGTGTTACAGCCAGTCAGAGTGTTACAGCCAGTCAGAGTGTTATAGCCAGTCAGAGTGTTACAGCGAGTCAGAGTGTTACAGCCAGCCAGAGTGTTACAGCCAGTCAGAGTGTTACAGCCAGTCAGTGTTTTACAGCCAGTCAGAGTGTTACAGTCTCTGTATTATAATCAGTGTGTTACAGCCAGTCAGAGTGTTACAGCCAGTCAGAGTGTTACAGCCAGTCAGAGTGTTATAGTCTCTGTATTATAATCAGTGTGTTACAGCCAGTCAGTGTGTTACAGCCAGTCAGAGTGTTACAGCCAGTCAGAGTGTTACAGCCAGTCAGAGTGTTACAGCCAGTCAGTGTGTTACAGCCAGTCAGTGTGTTACAGCCAGTCAGAGTGTTATAGTCTTTGTATTATAATCAGTGTGTTACAGCCAGTCAGAGTGTTACAGCCAGTCAGAGTGTTACAGCCAGTCAGAGTGTTACAGCCAGTCAGAGTGTTACAGCCAGTCAGAGTGTTATAGCCAGTCAGAGTGTTACAGCGAGTCAGAGTGTTACAGCCAGCCAGAGTGTTACAGCCAGTCAGAGTGTTACAGCCAGTCAGTGTTTTACAGCCAGTCAGAGTGTTACAGTCTCTGTATTATAATCAGTGTGTTACAGCCAGTCAGAGTGTTACAGCCAGTCAGTGTGTTACAGCCAGTCAGAGTGTTATAGTCTCTGTATTATAATCAGTGTGTTACAGCCAGTCAGTGTGTTACAGCCAGTCAGAGTGTTACAGCCAGTCAGAGTGTTACAGCCAGTCAGAGTGTTACAGCCAGTCAGTGTGTTACAGCCAGTCAGTGTGTTACAGCCAGTCAGAGTGTTATAGTCTTTGTATTATAATCAGTGTGTTACAGCCAGTCAGAGTGTTACAGCCAGTCAGAGTGTTACAGCCAGTCAGAGTGTTACAGCCAGTCAGAGTGTTACAGCCAGTCAGAGTGTTATAGCCAGTCAGAGTGTTACAGCGAGTCAGAGTGTTACAGCCAGCCAGAGTGTTACAGCCAGTCAGAGTGTTACAGCCAGTCAGTGTTTTACAGCCAGTCAGAGTGTTACAGTCTCTGTATTATAATCAGTGTATAAGAGGAAGTTGGTTCAAGCAGAAAACCATTAGAAAACCACAATGGTTCTCTGGTTCTCTGGAATACCATGAAACCTGTGTTGTCTCAACCTACCTATACAGATCATATTCTTCCTTTTCAGTTCCTTTTTGTCACGCCCTGATCTGTTTCACCTGTCCTTGTGCTTGTCTCCACCCCCCTCCAGGTGTCACCCATCTTCCCCACTTATCCCCTGGGTGTTTATACCTGTATGAGTTTCGGGGAACCACATCGAGAGGTTCCTGTGGTATTGGGATTCTCTTGGCTCCAGCGACACAATCCTTCAATTAACTGGTCTACTGGTGCCATCGTGGGCTGGAGCACGTTCTGCCACGCCCATTGCCTAAAATCATCCTGCCGCAGGGCGTCTTCCTGTGGGCTCGGAAGTCGCCCCGAACCTCTCTGACATTCCCGCGGAGTACCAGGACCTCCGGGAGGGGTTCAGTAAGGCTCAGGCCACTTCGCTTCCACAACACCGACCGGTACCCAAGGAGGTTAAGCTGGATGCGCTGGCATGCCGCTATATACCTTCCCCCCTGCTCCAAAATCAATATCCCTCTGCTGTTCGTCCTCTGTTGCCCTGTATCCTCCTTTACATGTGTCTTGATCTAAACCCATGTCTCACAGCCCTTTGTCTCCTGTTTTTTGTTTTTAAATCTGGCAGAGGGGAAGAGCCTGCACATGTAGACAGCATATCTCCTCCGTTCAAGGAATCCACCTAGACACACAGACACACACACACACACACACACACACACACACACACACACACACACACACACACACACACACACACACACACACACACACACACACACACACACACACAGACAACAAACACTGACAACACATGGACGACCATCAAAAGAAAATGCCTTTCTTACACAAACAGAGAGATTGTTTGTTGTTTTGGCGTTTCCCTTCCATGAGGGTTAGTTTTCTTCTGTCACTGTCACAACTATTCTGTCCTGTTTCCTTAGAAGGTGGGGTTTCAGTAACTTTAAATACTCTGAAAAAAATCTTTTTAAATCATGTAAAGATAAAAGGAAGAAGGAAGACAGAATGAAAAGAGGGACTGGGGGATGTATCCTCCGTCTGTGAGAATGAGTGGAGATGTTGTTAACGTATGTTATTATTGTGAGAATGAGTGGAGATGTTGTTAACGTATGATATTATTGTGAGAATGAGTGGAGATGTTGTTAACGTATGATATTATTGTGAGAATGAGTGGAGATGTTGTTAACGTATGTTATTATTGTGAGAATGAGTGGAGATGTTGTTAACGTATGATATTATTGTGAGAATGAGTGGAGATGTTGTTAACGTATGTTAACATTAACAAAGCAAGTGAAGTAGATATATACAAAGTAAAATAAACTATAAAAATGAACAGTAAACATTACACTCATAGAGGTTCCAAACAAATAAAGATATTTCAAATGTCATATTATGTATATATACAGTGTTGTAACGATGTACAAATGGTTAAAAGTACAAAAGGGAAAATAAATAAACATAAATATGGTTTGTATTTACAATGGTGTTTGTTCTTCACTGGTTTCCCTTTTCTTGTGGCAACAGGTCACAAATCTTGCTGCTGTGATGGCACACTGTGGTATTTCACCCAGTAGATATGGGAGTTTATCAAAATTGGGTTTGTTTTTGAATTCTTTGTGGATCTGTGTAATCTGAGGGAAATACATGTCTCAAATATGGTCATACATTTGGCAGGAGGTTAGGAAGTGCAGCTCAGTTTCCACCTCATTTTGTGGGCAGTGAGCACATAGCCTGTCTTCTCCTGAGAGACAGTTCTGCCTACGGCAGTCTTTCTCAATAGCATGGCTATGCTCAATGAGTCTGTACATAGTCAAAGCTTTCCTTAAATTTGGGTCAGTCAGAGTGGTCAGGTATTCTGCCACTGTGTATTCTCTGTTTAGGGTCAAATAGCATTCTAGTTTGCTCAGTTTTTTAGTTAATTCTTTCCAATGTGTCAAGTAATTATCTTTTTGTTTTCTCATGATTTGGTTGGGTCTACCTGTGTTGCTGTCCTGTGGGGTGTGTTTGTGTTTATGAATAGAGCCCCAGGACCACCTTGCTTAGGGGACTCTTCTCCAGGTTCATCTCGCTGTAGGTGATGGCTTTGTTATGGAAGGTTTAGGAATCGTTTCCTTTTAGGTGGTTGTAGAATTTAACGGCTCTTTTCTGGATTTTGATAATTAGTGGGTATCTGCCTAATTCTGCTCTGCATGCATTATTTGGTGTTTTACGTTGTACACAGAGGATATTTTTGCAGAATTCTGCATGCAGAGTCTCAATTTGGTGTTTGGTCTCTCTCTCTCTCTCTCTCTCTCTCTCTCTCTCTCAGATTGGCACACTAGCAGTCGGATGTTACAAGACAGAGTGGGAAGGGGAGAGAGAAGGAGACGGACAGAAGAAGAAAAAGAAAGGGATGGAAATAGAAGGGCGGAGGGAGAGGAGACAGAAGGACAGAGGGAGAGGAGACAGAAGGACAGCGGGAGTGGAGACAGAAGGACAGAGGGAGTGGACACAGAAGAACAGAGGGAGTGGAGACAGAAGGACAGAGGGAGTGGAGACAGAAGGACACAGGGAGTGGAGACAGAAGGACAGAGGGAGAGGAGACAGAAGGACAGAGGGAGAGGAGACAGAAGGACCGCGGGAGTGGAGACAGAAGGACAGAGGGAGTGGACACAGAAGAACAGAGGGAGTGGAGACAGAAGGACAGAGGGAGTGGAGACAGAAGGACAGGGGGAGTGGAGACAGAAGGACAGAGGGAGAGGAGACAGAAGGACAGAGGGAGAGGAGACAGAAGGACAGCGGGAGTGGAGACAGAAGGACAGAGGGAGTGGACACAGAAGAACAGAGGGAGTGGAGACAGAAGGACAGAGGGAGTGGAGACAGAAGAACAGAAGGACAGAGGGAGAGGAGACAGAAGGACAGAGGGAGTGGAGACAGAAGGACAGAGGGTGTGGAGACGAAAGGACAGAGGGAGTGGAGACAGAAGAACAGAGGGAGTGGAGACAGAAGCACAGAGGAAGTGGAGACAGAAGGACAGAGGGAGTGGAGACAGAAGGACAGAGGGAGTGTAGACAGACGAACAGAAGGACAGACGGAGTGGAGACGAAAGGACAGAGGGAGTGGAGACAGAAGGACAGAGGGAGTGGACACAGAAGAACAGAGGGAGTGGAGACAGAAGGACAGAGGGAGTGGAGACAGAAGAACAGAAGGACAGAGGGAGAGGAGACAGAAGGACAGAGGGAGTGGAGACAGAAGGACAGAGGGAGTGGAGACAGAAGGACAGAGGGAGTGGAGACAGAGGGACAGAGGGTGTGGAGACATAAGGACAGAGGGTGTGGAGACAGAAGGACAGAGGGAGTGGAGACAGCAGGACAGAATGGAGACAGAAGGACAGAGGGAGTGGAGACGAAAGGACAGAGGGAGTGGAGACAGAAGCACAGAGGAAGTGGAGACAGAAGGACAGAGGGAGTGGAGACAGAATGCCAGAGGGAGTGTAGACAGACGAACAGAATGACAGAGGGAGTGGAGACAGAAGGACAGAGGGAGTGGACACAGATACACAGAGGGAGTGGAGACGAAAGGACAGAGGGAGTGGATACAAAAGGACAGAGGGAGTGGAGACAGAAGAACAGAAGGAGTGGAGACAGATACACAGAGGGAGTGGAGACAGAAGAACAGAAGGACAGAGGGAGTGGAGACGAAAGGACAGAGGGAGTGGAGACAGAAGGACAGAGGGAGTGGAGACAGAAGGACAGAGGGAGTGGACACAGAAGAACAGAGGGAGTGGAGACAGAAGGACAGAGGGAGTGGAGACAGAAGAACAGAAGGACAGAGGGAGAGGAGACAGAAGGACAGAGGGAGTGGAGACAGAAGGACAGAGGGAGTGGAGACAGAAGGACAGAGGGAGTGGAGACAGAGGGACAGAGGGTGTGGAGACATAAGGACAGAGGGTGTGGAGACAGAAGGACAGAGGGAGTGGAGACAGCAGGACAGAATGGAGACAGAAGGACAGAGGGAGTGGAGACGAAAGGACAGAGGGAGTGGAGACAGAAGCACAGAGGAAGTGGAGACAGAAGGACAGAGGGAGTGGAGACAGAAGGACAGAGGGAGTGTAGACAGACGAACAGAAGGACAGAGGGAGTGGAGACGAAAGGACAGAGGGAGTGGAGACAGAAGGACAGAGGGAGTGGAGACAGATACACAGAGGGAGTGGAGACGAAAGGACAGAGGGAGTGGATACAAAAGGACAGAGGGAGTGGAGACAGAAGAACAGAAGGAGTGGAGACAGATACACAGAGGGAGTGGAGACAGAAGAACAGAAGGACAGAGGGAGTGGAGACGAAAGGACAGAGGGAGTGGAGACAGAAGGACAGAGGGAGTGGAGACAGAAGGACAGAGGGAGTGGAGACAAAAGGACAGAGGGAGTGGAGACAAAAGAACAGAAGGACAGAGGGAGTGGAGACGAAAGGACAGAGGGAGTGGAGACAGAAGGACAGAGGGAGTGGAGACAGATACACAGAGGGAGTGGAGACAGAAGGAGAGAGGGAGAGGAGACAGATACACAGAGGGAGTGGAGACAGAAGGACAGAGGGAGTGGAGACAGAAGGACAGAGGGAGTGGAGACAGATACACAAAGGGAGTGGAGACAGAAGGACAGAGGGAGTGGAGACAGAAGGACAGAGGGAGTGGAGACAGAAGGACAGAGGGAGTGGAGACAGATACACAGATGGAGTGGAGACAGAAGGACAGAGGGAGTGGAGACAGAAGGACAGAGGGAGTGGAGACAGAAGGACAGAGGGAGTGGAGACAGAAGAACAGAGGGAGTGGAGACAAAAGGACAGAGGGAGTGGAGACAAAAGAACAGAAGGACAGAGGGAGTGGAGACGAAAGGACAGAGGGAGTGGAGACAGAAGGACAGAGGGAGTGGAGACAGATACACAGAGGGAGTGGAGACAGAAGGAGAGAGGGAGAGGAGACAGATACACAGAGGGAGTGGAGACAGAAGGACAGAGGGAGTGGAGACAGATACACAGAGGGAGTGGAGACAGAAGAACAGAAGGACAGAGGGAGTTGAGACGAAAGGACAGAGGGAGTGGAGACAGATACACAGAGGGAGTGGAGACAAAAGGACAGAGGGAGAGGAGACAGATACACAGAGGGAGTGGAGACAGAAGGACAGAGGGAGTGGAGACAGACGAACAGAAGGACAGACGGAGTGGAGACGAAAGGACAGAGGGAGTGGAGACAGAAGGACAGAGGGAGTGGACACAGAAGAACAGAGGGAGTGGAGACAGAAGGACAGAGGGAGTGGAGACAGAAGAACAGAAGGACAGAGGGAGAGGAGACAGAAGGACAGAGGGAGTGGAGACAGAAGGACAGAGGGAGTGGAGACAGAAGGACAGAGGGAGTGGAGACAGAGGGACAGAGGGTGTGGAGACATAAGGACAGAGGGTGTGGAGACAGAAGGACAGAGGGAGTGGAGACAGCAGGACAGAATGGAGACAGAAGGACAGAGGGAGTGGAGACGAAAAGACAGAGGGAGTGGAGACAGAAGCACAGAGGAAGTGGAGACAGAAGGACAGAGGGAGTGGAGACAGAATGCCAGAGGGAGTGTAGACAGACGAACAGAATGACAGAGGGAGTGGAGACGAAAGGACAGAGGGAGTGGAGACAGAAGGACAGAGGGAGTGGAGACAGATACACAGAGGGAGTGGAGACGAAAGGACAGAGGGAGTGGATACAAAAGGACAGAGGGAGTGGAGACAGAAGAACAGAAGGAGTGGAGACAGATACACAGAGGGAGTGGAGACAGAAGAACAGAAGGACAGATGGAGTGGAGACGAAAGGACAGAGGGAGTGGAGACAGAAGGACAGAGGGAGTGGAGACAGAAGGACAGAGGGAGTGGACACAGAAGAACAGAGGGAGTGGAGACAGAAGGACAGAGGGAGTGGAGACAGAAGAACAGAAGGACAGAGGGAGAGGAGACAGAAGGACAGAGGGAGTGGAGACAGAAGGACAGAGGGAGTGGAGACAGAAGGACAGAGGGAGTGGAGACAGAGGGACAGAGGGTGTGGAGACATAAGGACAGAGGGTGTGGAGACAGAAGGACAGAGGGAGTGGAGACAGCAGGACAGAATGGAGACAGAAGGACAGAGGGAGTGGAGACGAAAGGACAGAGGGAGTGGAGACAGAAGCACAGAGGAAGTGGAGACAGAAGGACAGAGGGAGTGGAGACAGAAGGACAGAGGGAGTGTAGACAGACGAACAGAAGGACAGAGGGAGTGGAGACGAAAGGACAGAGGGAGTGGAGACAGAAGGACAGAGGGAGTGGAGACAGATACACAGAGGGAGTGGAGACGAAAGGACAGAGGGAGTGGATACAAAAGGACAGAGGGAGTGGAGACAGAAGAACAGAAGGAGTGGAGACAGATACACAGAGGGAGTGGAGACAGAAGAACAGAAGGACAGAGGGAGTGGAGACGAAAGGACAGAGGGAGTGGAGACAGAAGGACAGAGGGAGTGGAGACAGAAGGACAGAGGGAGTGGAGACAAAAGGACAGAGGGAGTGGAGACAAAAGAACAGAAGGACAGAGGGAGTGGAGACGAAAGGACAGAGGGAGTGGAGACAGAAGGACAGAGGGAGTGGAGACAGATACACAGAGGGAGTGGAGACAGAAGGAGAGAGGGAGAGGAGACAGATACACAGAGGGAGTGGAGACAGAAGGACAGAGGGAGTGGAGACAGAAGGACAGAGGGAGTGGAGACAGATACACAAAGGGAGTGGAGACAGAAGGACAGAGGGAGTGGAGACAGAAGGACAGAGGGAGTGGAGACAGAAGGACAGAGGGAGTGGAGACAGATACACAGATGGAGTGGAGACAGAAGGACAGAGGGAGTGGAGACAGAAGGACAGAGGGAGTGGAGACAGAAGGACAGAGGGAGTGGAGACAGAAGGACAGAGGGAGTGGAGACAGAAGGACAGAGGGAGTGGAGACAAAAGGACAGAGGGAGTGGAGACAAAAGAACAGAAGGACAGAGGGAGTGGAGACGAAAGGACAGAGGGAGTGGAGACAGAAGGACAGAGGGAGTGGAGACAGATACACAGAGGGAGTGGAGACAGAAGGACAGAGGGAGTGGAGACAGAAGGACAGAGGGAGTGGAGACAGAAGGACAGAGGGAGTGGAGACAGAAGGACAGAGGGAGTGGAGACAGAAGGACAGAGGGAGTGGAGACAAAAGAACAGAAGGACAGAGGGAGTGGAGACAAAAGGACAGAGGGAGAGGAGACAGATACACAGAGGGAGTGGAGACAGAAGGACAGAGGGAGTGGAGACAAATACACAGAGGGAGTGGAGGCAGAGGATGACTCCTTGGGAAAATGTGCTCCATGTTGAGAGGGCACAACAGTTAGTTCATGGTTGGCGTAAGCTCACAACGGCTGAAAGGGGTACAATGGTCTTGACAGCAAACTATTTTTACCAGCCTGAAACAAACAGGATATCCGTAGTGATAAGAGAACTGTCATGGAGAACAAACCAGATTAGTGTGTTGTGTGAATGTCTGGAGGAGTTGGATTACAGACTATGTTACTGTAGGCGTCCACTAGGAATATAGTGGGAAATACGGAAACGTGTGTGTGTGTGTGTGTGTGTGTGTGTGTGTGTGTGTGTGTGTGTGTGTGTGTGTGCGTACAATGATATGTTCATTCCTAGTCAGGGTTTGGAAGGTATCAAAAGGGGATGGTGACAATGGAATTACTCCCTGGTTTCCATAGAACAGAATAGTCCCTGTTTCTCCTTCTCTCACCCTCCACTGGCCTTACTGATTGATCTTCCTGACTTCTTATCTCTATATATGTGCATTTAATGAAGCAATGTACACACACACACACCACACCACTTAAACACACACACACGCTTGAGGAATGGGAGAATTGGAGATCGGCCAAAAGCACTCTACGGTGCCCCACTGCTCTACGACTGGAGGATCAACTACCCTACAGAGGCATGAACCATAGGAGAAGAACGGACATGCCATAGAACCATAGAAGAAGAACGGACATTCCATAGAACCATAGAAGAACGGACATTCCATAGAACCATAGAAGAACGGACATTCCACAGAACCATAGAAGAAGAAACAAGCATTCTATTAAACCATAGCCCCAGACAAAGCATTCCAATTCTAAGCAACTTGTTGTGGCAGCATTCCAATTCAAAGCAAAATTTTATTGGGTGTTGGAAAGGGGATCTCCTTATTAGCCATTCCATTCAGTGTGTGGTGGTGATGATGTCAATTCCGTCAACCCTTGGACTGGCTGTTTGATGTTGGATGTGAGGTCTATTGGTTTAGGAGGGAGTTGCAGACCCAACTGGAATGGAGAGATGGATTGGAGAGGAGAGGAGAGGAGAGGAGAGGAGAGGAGAGGAGAGGAGAGGAGAGGAGAGGAGAGGAGAGGAGAGGAGAGGAGAGGAGAGGAGGAGGACAGTACATACATTGCTCTGGAGATTAACTAGCCCTCATAGTAATGTAAATTATATTATATTAACCACACCCTACAGTAAAATCTATTATATTAACTTAACAAACCCCTACATTAAATTAGATTAGAAAAACAAGCCCCTACAGTAAATTATATGATGTTAACAACCTTCCGGTTACAAGACCAACGCTCTAACCACTAGGCTACCCTGCCACCTCTACACTCTAACCACTAGGCTACCCTGCCACCTCTACACTCTAACCACTAGGCTACCCTGCCTCCCCTACAGTAAATTATATTATTTTGACAACCCCTACAGTAAATTAGATTAGAAAAACAAGCCCACACAATAATTTCATTTATAATAACAAGCATCTATATTAAATTAAATTATATTAACAAGCCACAACAGTAAATTATAATAGAAAAACAAGGCCCCACAATAAAATATATTATATTAACAAGCCCCTACAGTAAATATAACATATTAACAAGCCTCTACAGTAAATTATATTATATTAACAAGCCTCTACAGTAAATTATATTAACAAGCCTCTACAGTAAATTATATTATATTAACAAGCCTCTACAGTAAATTAGATTAACAAGCCTCTACAGTAGATTATATTATATTAACAAGCCTCTACAGTAAATTATATTATATTAACAAGCCTCTACAGTATATTATATTATATTAACAAGCCTCTACAGTAAATTATATTAACAAGCCTCTACAGTAAATTATATTATATTAACAAGCCTCTACAGTAAATTATATTATATTAACAAGCCCCTAAAGTAAATATAACATATTAACAAGCCTCTACAGTAAATTAGATTAACAAGCCTCTACAGTAAATTATATTATATTAACAAGCCTCTACAGTAAATTATATTAACAAGCCCCTACAGTAAATTATATTATATTAACAAGCCTCTACAGTAAATTATATTATATTAACAAGCCTCTACAGTATATTATATTATATTAACAAGCCTCTACAGTAAATTATATTATATTAACAAGCCTCTACAGTAAATTATATTAGATTAACAAGCCTCTACAGTAAATTATATTATATTAACAAGCCTCTACAGTAAATTATATTAACAAGCCTCTACAGTAAATTAGATTAACAAGCCTCTACAGTAAATTATATTATATTAACAAGCCTCTACAGTAAATTATATTATATTAACAAGCCTCTACAGTATATTATATTATATTAACAAGCCTCTAGAGTAAATTATATTAACAAGCCTCTACAGTAAATTATATTATATTAACAAGCCTCTACAGTAAATTATATTATATTAACAAGCCTCTACAGTAAATTAGATTAACAAGCCTCTACAGTAAATTAGATTAACAAGCCTCTACAGTAAATTAGATTAACAAGCCTCTACAGTAAATTATATTATATTAACAAGCCTCTACAGTAAATTATATTATATTAACAAGCCTCTACAGTAAATTATATTATATTAACAAGCCTCTACAGTAAATTAGATTAACAAGCCTCTACAGTAAATTATATTATATTAACAAGCCTCTACAGTAAATTAGATTAACAAGCCTCTACAGTAAATTAGATTAACAAGCCTCTACAGTAAATTATATTATATTAACAAGCCTCTACAGTAAATTATATTATATTAACAAGCCTCTACAGTAAATTATATTATATTAACAAGCCTCTACAGTAAATTATATTAACAAGCCTCTACAGTAAATTAGATTAACAAGCCTCTACAGTAAATGATATTATATTAACAAGCCTCTACAGTAAATTATATTATATTAACAAGCCTCTACAGTAAATTATATTATATTAACAAGCCTCTACAGTAAATTATATTAACAAGCCTCTACAGTAAATTATATTATATTAACAAGCCTCTACAGTAAATTATATTAACAAGCCTCTACAGTAAATTATATTATATTAACAAGCCTCTACAGTATATTATATTATATTAACAAGCCTCTACAGTATATTATATTATATTAACAAGCCTCTACAGTAAATTATATTATATTAACAAGCCTCTACAGTAAATTATATTATATTAACAAGCCTCTACAGTAAATTATATTATATTAACAAGCCTCTACAGTAAATTAGATTAACAAGCCTCTACAGTAAATTATATTATATTAACAAGCCCCTACAGTAAATTAGATTAACAAGCCTCTACAGTAAATTATATTATATTAACAAGCCTCTACAGTATATTATATTAACAAGCCTCTACAGTAAATTATATTAACAAGCCTCTACAGTATATTATATTATATTAACAAGCCTCTACAGTAAATTATATTAACAAGCCTCTACAGTAAATTATATTAACAAGCCTCTACAGTAAATTAACTTTTAACAAGCCTCTACAGTAAATTATATTAACAAGCCTCTACAGTAAATTATATTATATTAACAAGCCTCTACAGTAAATTATATTATATTAACAAGCCCCTACAGTAAATTAGATTAACAAGCCCCTACAGTAAATTATATTATATTAACAAGCCTCCACAGTAAATTAGATTAACAAGCCCCTACAGTAAATTAGATTAACAAGCCTCTACAGTAAATTATATTATATTAACAAGCCTCTACAGTAAATTATATTAACAAGCCTCTACAGTAAATTATATTATATTAACAAGCCTCTACAGTATATTATATTAACAAGCCTCTACAGTAAATTATATTATATTAACAAGCCTCTACAGTAAATTATATTATATTAACAAGCCTCTACAGTAAATTATATTATATTAACAAGCCTCTACAGTAAATTATATTAACAAGCCTCTACAGTAAATTAGATTAACAAGCCTCTACAGTAAATTATATTATATTAACAAGCCTCTACAGTAAATTAGATTAACAAGCCTCTACAGTAAATTATATTATATTAACAAGCCTCTACAGTAAATTATATTATATTAACAAGCCTCTACAGTAAATTATATTAACAAGCCTCTACAGTAAATTAGATTAACAAGCCTCTACAGTAAATTATATTATATTAACAAGCCTCTACAGTAAATTATATTATATTAACAAGCCTCTACAGTCAATTATATTAACAAGCCTCTACAGTATATTATATTATATTAACAAGCCTCTACAGTAAATTAGATTAACAAGCCTCTACAGTATATTATATTATATTAACAAGCCTCTACAGTAAATTATATTATATTAACAAGCCTCTACAGTATATTATATTATATTAACAAGCCTCTACAGTAAATTATATTATATTAACAAGCCTCTACAGTAAATTAGATTAACAAGCCTCTACAGTATATTATATTATATTAACAAGCCTCTACAGTATATTATATTATATTAACCATCCCCTACAGTACATTATGTTATAATAACAAGCCCCTACAGTAAATTATATGATATAAATAAGCCCCTACACTGAATTATATTATATTAACCATCCCCTAAAGTAAATTATATTATATTACCAAGCCCCTACAGTAAATCATATGATATTAACAAACCCCTACAGTAAATTATATTATATTAACAAGACCCTACAGTAAATTGTATTATATTAAGGATCCGCCCCTTTAAAAAAAATGCAAGGATATGCATATTCTTAGTACTATTTGAAAGGAAACGTTTGTGGAATTGTGAAAGGGATGTAGAAGAATGTAATACAATATATCTGGTAAAAGGTAATACAAAGAATATTTTAAAAACAATCTTTTGTATATTTTTGTACCATCATCTTTGAAATGCATGAGAAAGGCCATAATGTATTATTCCAGCCCAGGTGCAATTTAGATTTTGGCCATTAGATGGCGGCAGTGTTTGTGCAAAGTTTGAGGCTGATCCAACGAACCATTGCTTTTCTGTTCAAACTTTGTATCAAGACTGCCCAAACGTGCCTAATTTGTTTATAAATCACTTTTCATGTTCAAAATTATCATTATTATCATTATCAGCTACGTCTATGTCCTGGGAAATTATATGAACCAGTCCCTACAGTTAATTAAATTATATTATATTAAAAGGCCCCTACAGTAAAATAAATTATATTATATTAACTAGCACCTAGAGTAAATCAATTATATTATATTAACTAGCACCTAGAGTAAATAAATTATATTATATTAACTAGCACCTAGAGTAAATAAATTATATTATATTAACTAGCACCTAGAGTAAATAAATTATATTATATTAACTAGCACCTAGAGTAAATAAATTATATTATATTAACTAGCACCTAGAGTAAATAAATTATATTATATTAACTAGCACCTAGAGTAAATAAATTATATTATATTAACTAGCACCTAGAGTAAATAAATTATATTATATTAACTAGCACCTAGAGTAAATAAATTATATTATATTAACTAGCACCTAGAGTAAATAAATTATATTATACTAAACAGTCACTACAGTAAATGTAATTATATTATATTAACAAGCCCTTACTGTAAAATATATTATATTATATTAACAAGCCCCTACAGTAAATTATATTATATTAACAGGCCCCTACAGTAATTTGAATTATATTAACAAGCCCTTTGAGTAAATTAAATTATATTATATTAACAAGTCCCTACAGTAATTAAATTACATTATGTTAACAAGCTCCCACAGTAAATTACATTATATTATATTTACAAGTCCCCAAAATAAATTAAATTATATTATATTAACAAGCCCCTACAGTAGATTATATTATATTAACAAGCCCCTACAGTAATTAAATTACATTATGTTAATAACAAGCTCCCACAGTAAATTATATTATATTATATTTACAAGTCCCCAAAGTAAATTAAATTATATTATATTAACAAGCCCCTACAGTAAATTATATTATATTAACAGGCCCCTACAGTAAATTAAATTATATTATATTAACAGGCCCCTACAGTAAATTAAATTATATTATATTAACAGGCCCCTACAGTAAATTGAATTATATTAACAAGCCCTTTGAGTAAATTAAATTATATTATATTAACAAGCCACAATAGTAAATTATATTAGATATACATTAACAAGTTCCCAAAGTTAATTAAATTATAATATATTAACCAGTCCCTACAGTAAATGAAATGAAATTATATTAAACAGTCCCTATGGTAAATTAAATTATATTATATTATATTACAGGCCCCTACAGTAAATTAAATGATATTATAAACTAGCACCTACAGTAAATTATATTATATTATATTAACCAGGTCCTACAGTAAATTAAATTATATTAACAAGCCCCTTTAGTAAGTTATATTATATTAACAAGCCCCTTTAGTAAATTATAATATATTAACAAACCCCTACAGTAAATTATATTATATTATATTAACCAGGTCCTACAGTAAGTTATATTATATTAACAAGCCCCTACAGTAAATTATATTATATTAACAGTAAATTATACTATACTATATTAAAGATCCCCTGCTGTAAATGATATTAAATTAACAGCCCCTGTAATAAATTATATTATATTAACCAGCCCCTACTGTAAATTAGATTAGAAAAGCAGGCTCTGACTATAAATGTAATTATATTAACAAGCCCCTACAGTAATTTAGATAAGGAAAAGAATCCCATACAGCAAATTATATTATATTAACAAGCCCCTACAGTAAATTATATTATATTAACAAGCCCCTACAGTAAATTATATTATATTAACAAGCCTCTACAGTAAATTATATTATATTAACAAGCCTCTACAGTAAATTATATTATATTAACAAGCCCCTACAGTAAATTATATTATATTAACAAGCCCCTACAGTAAATTATATTATATTAACAAGCCCCTACAGTAAATTATATTATATTAACAAGCCCCTACAGTAAATTATATTATATTAACAAGCCCCTACAGTAAATTATATTATATTAACAAGCCCCTACAGTAAATTATATTATATTAACAAGCCCCTACAGTAAATTATATTATATTAACAAGCCCCTACAGTAAATTAGATTAGAAAAACAAGCCCTGACAGTAAATGCTATGATATTCACAATCCACAACAGTAAATTATATGATATTAACAAGTCCTACAGTAAATTCAATTATACTAACAAGCCTCTACAGTAAATTAAAATATTTTATCAAGCCCCTACAACAAATTATATTAGAAAAACAAGCCCCTACATTACATTAGATTATATTAACAAGCCCCTATAGTAAATTAAATTATATTAACAAGCCCCTAGAGTAAATTAGATTACAATAACATTTTATTAACAATCCTCTATAGTAAATTAACTTAGAAAAAGAAATTGTATTATATTAACAAGCCCCTACAGTAAGTTAAAGTAGATAAACAAGCCCCTAAAGTAAATTAAATTATATTTACAACCGAGTACAGTAAATTAGATTAGTAAAACAAGCCCCAACATTAAATTAGATTAACAAACCCCTACAATACATTAGATGCGATTAACAAGCACCTAGAGTCAATTAGATTAGATTAACAAGCGCCTACAGCAAATTCTTGCTGGATCTGACAACATAATGGTTCCTCAGTTCCTCTGAATGAGGGTGGAACTACAGAGATGAAGAGAATGGAGTGATGGGAGAATAGAGGGAGGGAGGGAGGGAGGAGAGGGAGGGAGGGAGGGAGGGAGGGAGGGAGGGAGGGAGGGAGGGAGGGAGGGAGGGAGGGAATTCAAACACAATAAAGATGTCACTGAGATGCCTGTACTTACAAAGAGAGGGAAATCCCAGACTCACACCTGTAATAGAACAATCACTGGCTTGTCTCAGCAGAAGAGTCCTCAGTTGTCTGATGGGTGTCTTGGGATGGGTGAATGTGTCTGTGTGTATGAATGAGGCCACACAGACAGGTGTAGAGGTTTCTTAGGAGGGCTGCACACTAACACACATACACACCTACATACACACACACACATACACACACACACACACACACACACACACACACACACACACACACACACACACACCAGTAAGTATCTAGTTTCAAGGACGACCTGGAAATCCCGGCCTGTCTCTTTCACAGCAAACTCTCACAGTCTCACATTAGAATTAGACGTTCATCCATGTTTCTCAAACGTCACATTTCAAAGTTGTTCCAAACATCAAATTTCTTAACCAAAGTAGGTTAAGGTTAGGCATTAACTCCCAAATCTTAAGTTTAGGCATTAATTCCAGGTGGTTAAGGTAAGGATGAGGTTAGTTAAGTGTGGACAATTTTCTCATGGATTCTGGAAGGAAATGCTGTAGAAATGCTCAACCGGTGTCACTCGTGGGGTGGCAAGGTAACCTAGTGGTTAGAGTGTTGGACTAGTAACCCAAAGGTTGCAAGTTCAAATCCCCGAGCTGACAAGGTACAAATCTGTCTTTCTGAGCATGCAGTTAACTCACTGTTCCTAGGCCGTCATTGAAAATAAGAATTTGTTCTTAACTGACTTGCCTAGTTAAATAAATGTTCTTTGAGGAAAAGATCATGATCATTAGAAAGCAAATGACTCTTCTAAATCTGCGTATTCCTTCATAGCTCAGTTGTCCTGAGTCTGCACAACTCTCCCAGGATCAAGGGAGACACTCAAGTTTTTTAGTACTATTGTCACGTTCATCGTAATGAGTAGACCAAGTCGCAGCGTGAGTAGAGTTCCACATTTTTAATAAACCGAAACTCAGCATAAACAAAACAAACAAGCACAAACAAAACGTGAAGCTACTGGTGTGCACTCAGGCAACTAAATGTATACAACATCCCACAAACACAAATGAGGAAATGGCTACCTAAATATGATCCCCAATCAGAGACAACGATAAACAGCTGTCTCTGATTGGGAACCATATCAGGCCAACATAGACATTAAAAAAAACTAAATGACCCACCAGAGTCACTATCACGCCACAACCAACATAGAGAATAAACAGCTTACTATGGTCAGGGCGTAACAACTATATCTCTTGACACATTGATGAAAATAATCATGGCCTCTTAACCTTAAAGCTGCATACTGGACCCTATTCCAACTAAACTACTGAAGAGCTGCTTCCTGTGCTTGGCCCTCCTATGTTGAACATAATAAACAACTCTCTATCTACCGGATGTGTACCAAACTGAATAAAAGTGCCAGTAAAAAAAAGCCAAACCTTTACCCAGAAAATAAATAAAAAACTATTTTCCTATATCGAATCTCCCATTCCTCTCGAAATTGTTTGAAAAAGCTGTTGGGCAGCAACTCACTGCCTTCCTGAAGACAAACAATGTATACGAAATGCTTCAGTCTGGTTTTTAGACCCCATCATAGCACTGAGACTGCACTCGTGAAGGTGGTAAATTACCTTTTAATGCCGTCAGACAGAGGCGTTGCATCTGTCCTCGTGCTCCTAGACCTTAGTGCTGCTTTTGATACCATCGATCACCACCTTCTTTTGGAGAGATTGGAAACCAAAATTGGTCTACACTGACAAGTTCTGGCCTGGTTTAGATGTTATCTGTCGGAAAGATATCAGTTTGTCTCTGTGGATGGTTTGTCTTCTGATATCGGTGTTCCTCAAGGCTCCGTTTTAGGACCACTATTGTTTTCACTATATATTTTACCTCTTGGTGATGTCATTCGGAAACATAATGTTAACTTTCACTGCTATAGGAATAACACACAGCTGTATATTTCGATGAAACATAGAGAAGTCCCAAAATTTCCCTCCCTGAAAGCCTGTGTTTCAGACATAAGGAAGTGGATGGCGGCAAATGTTCTATTTTTAAACTCGGACAAAACAGAGATGCTTGTTCTAGGTCCCAAGAAACAAAGAGATCTTCTGTTGAATCTGACATTTAATCTTGATGGTTGTACAGTCGTCTCAAAAAGAACTGTGAAGGACCTCAGTGCAACTCTGGACCCTGATCTCTCTTTTGATGAACATATCAAGATTGTTTCAAGGACAGCTTTTTTCCATCTACGTAAGATTCAACGTAAAAATTATGCTGAAAAATTATTCCATGCTTTTGTCACTTTTAGGTTAGACTACTGCAATGATCTACTTTCCGATTACCTGGTCAAAGCACTAAATATACTTCAGTTAGTGCTAAACACGGCTGCTGGAATTTTGACTAGAACCAAAACATTTGATCATATTACTCCAGTGCTAGCCTCTCTACACTGGCTTCCTGTTAAGGCAAGGGCTGATTTCAAGGTTTTACTGCTAACCTACAAAGCATTACATGGGCTTGCTCCTACCTATCTTTCCGATTTGGTCCTTCCGTACATACCTACACATACGCTACAGTCACAAGACACAGGCCTCCTTACTGTCTCTAGAATTTCTAAGCAAACAGCTGGAGGCAGGGCTTTCTCCTATAAAGCTAAATTTTTCTGGAATGGTCTGCCTACCCATATGAGAGACGCAGACTCTGTCTCGACCTTTAAGTCTTTACTGAAGACTCATCTCTTCAGTGGGTCATATGATTGAGTGTAGTCTGGCCCAGGAGTGGGAAGGTGAATGGAAAGGCTCTGGAGCAATGAACCACCCTTGCTGTTTCTGCCTGGCCGGTTCCCCTCTTTCCACTGGGATTCTCTGCCTCTAACCCTATTACAGGGGCTGAGTCACTGGCTTACTGGTGCTCTTTCATGCCGTCCCTAGGAGGGGTGCATCACTTGAGTGGGTTGAGTCACTGACGTGGTCTTCCTGTCCGGGTTGGCGCCCCCCTTCGTGCCGTGGAGAAGATCTTTGTGGGCTATACTCGGCCTTGTCTCAGGGTAGTACATTGGTGGTTTGAGTGGTGTGGGGGCTGTGCTTTGACAAAGTGGGTGGGATTATATCCTGCCTGTTTGGCCCTATTCAGGGGTATCGTTGGACGGGGCCACAGTGTCTCCCAACCCCTCCTGTCTCAGCCTCCAGTATTTACGGTGCAATAGTTTATGTGTCTGGGTCTAGGATCAGTCTGTAATATCTGGAGTATTTTTCCTTGTCTTATCCGGTGTCCTATGTGAATTTAAGCATGCTCCCTCTAACTCTCTTACTCTCTTTCTCTCTTCTCAGAGGACCTGAGCACTAGGACCATGCCTCAGGTCTACCTGACCTGATGACTCCTTGCTGCCCCCAGTCCACCTGGTCGTGCTGCTTCTCCAGTTTCAACTGTTCTGCCTGCAGCAATGGAACCCTGACCTGTTCACCGGACGTGCTACCTTGTGTCCCACCTTCTGTTTTCGACTCTCTTTCTCTACCGCACCTGACATCTCTATCTCTGA